>NW_010969548.1:3742756-3744962 GCF_000463585.1 Tarenaya hassleriana | reverse complement strand
TTAAAAATAAATTAAATTGATAATATTTATATTTTAAATTTATTATTTAATTATTATAAATTTAGTAAATAATTTTTATCAAATGATACTAAAAATTTAATTAAAATTATTATAAAAAATTATTTTAAAACAATATTTTTTTATAATTTATATCAAAACGCAACCGCAACAAACCATTCACTTCTAACCCACCCACCCGCAATCGCTGCCAACAACAACTTATCAACCAGTCAGTATTTATCATTCATAATCGCTATCAAACGCTCTGAAAACGTCGTCACCCGCAACCGTAACCATTGCGGTACAACCAACCTTGAGTCTAATATTCACCTTGATTTGTCAAATCTTTAGATATTTTTTTTTCCCTTCAACATATATTATGTATAACTTACACTTTCATACCCTGCCCGTTTTCTACTGCAAATTTAAATTTTATTGTCTCAATTTAAAATTGCATTGTATTTTAGTTATCTTTTTTTTTTATAAAAAATACGTTTTACTACTATTATTTTTTTTATAAAAAAATATCCATATAATATATCAACATGTTATCATTTCAGAGATAATATAAAAATTATATAATTTGATATTTAATCTTTAATTTATCAATAAATAAAATTTCGTTTCATTTATAGATTAACAATATTACATTGCATTAGATATTTTTAAATGAATATTAAATATTGATGGATTTAAAATATGAAAACGTAAATTAACTTAGATATTTAAATGGATTGATCCCGTATCTAACTCATGTAAATCAGACACTAACAATGGTTGTAAAGTAAATTTATAGGGCGGTTGGACATAATTACCCGAACTAAGAAGCTGACGTGGCGGTCCGTGACACTCAGACAACCGTTCCCCCTCCGTACCTGTTCCCGATGTACCAAAAAAAAAAACACAACGCAACGGTAATATTGCTATCTATTACCACTTCCTTTTTTTTTCCCTGACACATCCAAACGTGAGACCTGCGATTTGTTTATTCATTTCGTCTTCCTCCTCAAGCCACTTCCGCAAGAAGCAGGAGAAGATTCAGCTGTTGCTTCGCTTCCTTCTCAAGCCATTTTCTTCGTAACTTTTGTTCTTCCATCTTCCCTGACAATCTTTGTCTCCCTTTTTAATCGTTTTATGCTGATATTAAGGTTCCGCCATTAAAAGCCCTCACCGAAGCTCCCACGAGAATCCTCCATCTCCACACCTCTTTCTGACTTCCTCTCACGGGAAAGCAACATCCACTCATTTCTCCAGATACCCATTTTCTCACACTTTACAGCTTTCTCTGTTTTTTCCCCCTTGTCCCCGCGCGCGTGTGTGTATATATATATCGTCCCTTGTTTATGCACCTGAAGCTGTAATGGCGGAGTATAAGAGCAAGAAGATGAAGTTTGCGGGTGTTTTTGTTTTGTCGTTTCTGATTCCTTTCGGGTTTCTGGTGGAAGCGATTATTGATCCAGTTGATTTCTTGGCTCTGCAAGCGATTCGCAAGTCGCTTCATGACTTGCCTGGTTCCAACTTCTTCGACTCGTGGGACTTCACGTCGGAACCCTGCAACTTCGCCGGCGTTTACTGCGACGGCGACAAGGTGGTGGCTCTCAACCTCGGAGATCCCAGAGCCGGCTCGCCTGGTTTGTCTGGTCGGATCGACCCGGCCATCGGCAAACTCTCCTCCTTGGCCGAGCTCTCCGTCGTTCCCGGCCGGATCATCGGACCGTTACCGGACACCGTTTCTCAGCTCAAGGACCTCCGGTTTCTTGCTGTCAGCCGGAATTTCCTCTCCGGTGAGATTCCGGCGAGTCTCGGCGAGCTTCGCGGCCTCAGAACCCTCGATCTCAGCTATAACCAGCTAACGGGGATGATCCCTCCGTCAATCGGATCTTTGTCGGAGCTCTCGAACCTGATCCTCTGTCACAATCACTTGACCGGATCAGTTCCTCCGTTTCTCTCCCAATCCCTAACCCGAATCGACCTCAGACGCAACAACCTCACCGGCGCTCTCTCTCCGGCGACTCTCCCGCCGTCTCTACAGTACCTGTCCCTATCATGGAACATGCTCACCGGGCCCGTGGACCGAGTCCTGCTCAATCTCAACCAGCTCAACTACCTCGATCTCAGCCTGAATCGCTTCACCGGCACAATCCCGGGTCATATCTTCACCTTCCCTATGACGAACCTCCAATTACAGCGCAATTACTTCTACGGA
>NW_010969548.1:3685265-3742746 GCF_000463585.1 Tarenaya hassleriana | reverse complement strand
GCGAACCAGGTGACGATCCCGACCGTCGATCTCAGCTACAACAGATTCTCCGGCGACATATCGCCGCTGCTATCTACCGTACAGAACCTCTACCTGAACAACAACAGGTTCACCGGCGAAGTGCCATCGAGCTTCGTGGAGCGGTTGCTGGCGGCGAGTATACAGACACTGTATCTGCAGCACAATTACCTGACGGGAATAGAGATAAGCCCGGCGGCGGAGATCCCGGTGAGCAGCTCGCTGTGTCTGCAGTACAACTGCATGGTGCCGCCAATACAGACGCCGTGTCCCTCCAAGGCCGGGCCGCAGAAGATGAGGCCCACCACGCAGTGCAACGAGTTGCGAGGGTAGTTCTGTAATTTCGACAACACCAAATCATATTTTATATATATATATATATCTATAATTTTGTCTCTCGCGAGTAGTGGCACTTTGGAAGGAAAGAAAGTTAATGATTCGTTGATTCGTTTTGTTGTAATGTCCTTTGGACATGATATAATCTGAATGAAATAAAACATCTTGGAGTGTATGATGTCCAAACCAAATGTACATATATGATGATAACCCTTTTGCATTTGTATCATGTCATATGTAATATATATACACACACACATATATACATGTATCTTATTTGACTTTACACAGTTCAGAAGATAATGGCAAATGGAAAAGATCATCACTCACTCAACTCACTCAGTAGTAGAAATGTCTCCTCCGGACCCGCTTCTTGCAGACCAAGGGCGGCTCACCGCTGCCGGGGAACTCCCATTTGACGATGTCCCCATCCCACGAGGAGCTTACCAGCATTGGCTGATGCGGGTGCCAGCTACAATCTCTTACCGGTGAGCTATGGAACCTTAACACTCCCACTTGGGCTCCACTTATCTAATATATTATTAAGTTCAGACATACCAATCCATTCCCAGATTTAAGACAATGACATGTAAGAAGACGAGCCATTCGATTTTGATAGAGAGAATTGGAGCGTTTGGCTTACCAAGTCATATATGTACACACACCCGTCGTTTGATCCTGTGTATATGTACCTCTGACCCGTACTGTTAAAAGAATGAAGTTAGAAACATATGGACCAAGTAGGTTAAGGCCTACTAAGAGAAGCTTCAGCGATTTCTGACCTATAAGAGGGTGAGAAGTAGCATCGGATGAGAGTACGCAAGACCGAGTGACCTTTATATGTCGCCACCGACTGATCATAAGGGTGCCTCATATCTTGAGCCTCGGGTGGATAGTCCATCCATCTGTAGTCCCATTCACAGTTCCTCTGCACCGTGTGGCTTCGAAAAAAAAAAATGAAAACAACGCAATCAGTTTATTCGACAAAAAAGTGGTTTGCAACAATTACAAGGATGCAGGATTCAGTTACTAGAAAGCAGACTTGATAGCATCAAAGAGACGGGGAGAGAGAAAGAGTAGAGATATACTTAGAAGGGGGGTTCGAGGACATTTTTCTAATATCCCACAACTTGATCGTCTGATCTTTGCCATTCGATATCAAATATCGGCCATCTCCTCGGCTGTCTATAAACGTAATACCTTCCAGGTGTCCCACCAGAGTTCCTGCTGGCTTCTCTGCCGCTATAAAGCAACGTCTGTCCCATACCTATCACGTACCGAATTGAACAAAATACCCTGAAAGAGCACCCGTAAAGGCAATAATTTTATGGCGTTTTTGCATAAGCTTACCTTACAGAGATTATCATCACCTCCAGAGAAAATCAGATGTCCATTTTCGTCAGCAAAGCATACAGTATTTACATCAGACTGCAGAAAAAGAGAAAAGGGTTTCAAAACGTTGAAGGGCTCTAAGACAAGTAACAAAAAACATGCATGTACACTTAACAATATGATGTCTCAGCAAAAAGAATCGATCTTTAAGAAATCATGCAGTCAAGATAAGAGTATGAAGTATATCAGATACACATAACAAGCTATCTTTACCGTGTGAGCAACAGTCCGGAGAGAAACCCTATTTGCTTCAAGATCATAAACATAAATGGATTCGTCACTGCTTCCAGCAACAAGTTCTCGTCCATCAGTAGAAAACTTCACAGAGAATATTCCAAAAGAGTACCACCCATCTTCATCAGAAGAAAAGTCCAATCCATCATGGATCTCCTGCAAAATACAATGGCCTCAAATAAGCTAATCTTGACCAAGAGATAGCAGGTAAATCTAACCTGAAACAACAGATTAAAACCTAATAAAACAAAAATATCAGATAGTGATCATGTTCTGTCTCGTGATTTACTGCTATTAATAATTATATTGCTCCATACCGTTACATTTGCATGAGATTCGCTTGTCCCAGACCCAACATCAACAATGTGGACAATAGGTGACATGCTTGAGTAAACCTGCAATGCCGAAAAAATAGATTATTGTTACAGTTGGAAGTTCATATAACCAGGAAACTACATTCCATGCTTCTTCTCTTTAGAATCATCTGAAGCCGTGCGATTTTTTTGTTTGTTTTGCATTCTACATCAAATGTAAATATGTAATTGAAGATACAAAAGAACTCACAAGTTTGCGCTGATCTGGGGATAGAGAAGTATCAGTAACTGTCCAACGCAAGCTTTTGGTCAGAATGTCCTTTTGGACTTTCCAATTATTATCTACGTTGTAAATTCGGATGTGGCTTCCCTGTAAAAAGGAATTTGACGTTCGATCAAATTGACATTCCAGCAAACAGTTCTCCACCACAAGAAACAAAGATGGAGTAGCAGCACTCCTATCTAAAATTGGCCCTTTTCATTTTTTTGTTGATGTGAGGGAAGATCCCTAGCTAATCAATCAGATCAACAAAACTTAACTTCAAATAGCAGAGAATTTATTACACTTATCACAGACTTTACAAAACCTTGAAAGGCCTTCAAACTTCAATAGCTTGAATTGCCGAGAAGATGCATATGGAGAAGGGGACCAAATTTCAACTACAAGACAGCCTGAGGCATACTGAAAACACATGACATGACTAGAGATGTATTCTACCTCTCCCTAACCCGAACACGGTATCTCAAACAACAGAATCACATACCCAACACCCATTTGTGCTGTTGATTTAAGAGTGTAAACCAGCAGATGAAGAAATACCTGGAACCCAGCAGCAAAGAGGGAACCATCAGTTGAAAATTGAGAAACATAAGCTCGGCTGGTCATCTGATCAACGAGCCAAGGACCCTTTACAGGCAAATATCTACTCAGAACATGGCAACAATCTGCGGCAGAGAACTTCCCTCTTCTGGAGTAGTTACCTTCTCGGCCAGCCAACATTTTCACAGTGGACACCGGTAACTGGTGTTTCCCGGGGGCTCGCTTGACAAACCCTTCACGAGGACTACATCTCATCTTTGTGACTTGTTTGATTTCATGGTCTACGTCTGTAAATGGATCAGACGATCTGCGACTAGTCCCAATCCCAATCCCATAAAAGTCTTTTCCAGCATCACAGAGGTTGGATTCCATCTCGAGTCTACTCATGGCATAACCCATTTCATCGACGGCAAATCCACCTGGTCCCAGAAACATTATACCTTAACACCAACCGTACAGATGATCGGTTGGTTCGCCAGACCTGCAGCAGGACGGAAGACGAATCTTCGACAGGTCAAACAACGCAAAACACATAAGTTGCAGTAATGCCAAAACAACACAGGTAAGACCCTGAGCTAGAAACCGCCCTGAAGAATCAAATAGGAAACCATTTCAAGACGCGAGTTAAACCGTCCACACATACACGCAGAGAGAAAAGGGTATAATTAAGGAGGAGGAAGACTGTGGAAGAGTAAGATTCGGCCGAAAAAGGCAAAGAACAAACCCTAATGCCACAGAATCGAAGATGATCTTAATCTGGGGAATGCGACAACTGAAGAACGCAGTGAGCATCGCCATACATAACAGTTCTCCTAATTGTCGTATGCGAAGCGCGCGAAACTCAGATGGAGGAGGAAAGCGAAAGAACCCAGAAGGCAGAAACAGCAACACAATCCCCCAAAATCAATTTTTTTTTTATTTTTGTAAATAAATTAAGAAAGATGACAGAATGAAAAGACACGTACGGACTCAAAATCGAACCGGGGAATTTTGTAGGTGAGAAAGACGAGGATGTATGGATACATTACATACATACAAATATATTATAATAAGCTTTGGTTGTGTTGTCGATGATGTTGTTGTCTTGTATTGCCACGTTCCCACTTTGTTGTACGGTCAGAACTGTAGCTTACTCAGATCAACGGCCACGATTTAAAACCACGACTCCGAACAAATATTAACACAGATTGCAACGATGATGATGATGATGATGATGATGATGATGATGATGAAGTGTATTGGGATCACATCAGATGTTATATTATTATACAAATTACAATAAATAGATTGAAACAGAAAGGAAAAGGAGAAAGGGGTCTACTCTACCAATTCTCTCTTTGTAAGCTTTTTTTTTTCGAAGTTAAAAACACCTTGAACCCCATATGAACACTGCCACAAACTTCCCAGACATACCTATAATGTAAATAAAATATATATACCACGGCCAAGATCTAGTTTCTCGGAATTCGAAACCGCGAAAATTAGGATGCATCATCAAATGTAAGCGAGTGAGTTCCGATCAAGATCAGGCTGAGGTCGCCCTCGGGTCGGGGTAGGCGGCCTCTGAATGTTCAGCTCCTGAACCATATCCATACCATACAAGAGTGTCGGATTCTTGATTCGATATTATGATGTAACAATAACAACTTTGGAGAGAGAGGGGGGAAAAGGATAGGGGAGAGGGAGGACCTGCATCCATGTATCGTCGCCCGAGCGTTCGGGAGAATTCTCGGGAGATAAAATGGGCGGCGGAAGGGGATGAATCAACTTTGGTACAATCACCAACCCTCTTCCCACCACCAATATAGCTCCTGCATTGTTTGCCGTCCCTGTTTTCAAAAACATCATCTTTAGTCTAAGTCTTATTCTATGCAATTACTGACAGAAAATAGAAAAAAATGGCAATGTTTTTGTTTTTTGTTTGGTTAAACTGTACCGCAGTAGTTTGTGGCAGAGAAAAGAGTAATGAGCTGTCCCTGTGCAAATCTTTCGAACCCATCCATTACACATTCATGCGCCCTTATAATTAGCTGTAGTTTGTTCTTCTTACAGAAATCTGTTACTCTATCCGGCTGCCATATAGGAATGACTTTGCCTCAGAATGGTGATGTTCATCCGAAATAAACATTTAACAAATTCAGGAATTAAAAAGAAAGACGTACCCCGAAAGTGACGAGACCGGGTCCTCTGGCATTTGGTCTCAAGCCCTCAATGCTATCGTTTTCTGTAGGATCAGACCTGTCCTCGGTAAAAAAAAAAAACCCACAGTTATTTCAACTTGGGAAAGTGACATGAACTTCTCAACACACAACCGGTAATGCAGAAAAAAGGAAGTATTTATTTACCATAATAAGTCCATTAGAACTATGGATCCAGCATCCATTGTAATGGGTCTCTCGATCTTTTCGATTTGTTCCACTGAACTTATCGACCTCCCAATGCCACCGTGCATGCATATAATCTTCTTTTCGATGAGTGCAGCAAGCGGAAGATGATTGAAAAGCTGATTGAATCTTGTCCATGCCCATATCCCATCATTCTCCCCCTTATTATGAATGGACCAGTTTTTAGTCCCATAACACAGACAACTGACAACAAAGAAAATGTAAAATTCTGGAAATATGACCATGTACCATTCTTTCCATGCATTCAAGACGGAAACCAAATAATGCATTGATGTCAGCAGCCTCGTGATTTCCACGAATGAGGTGGACACTCTCCGGATATTCAATCTGCATGAGAATGAATATCCGAACAATAAAATAAGAAAGAAGTAATCGAATGACACTATCCATAAGGCTCATGTTGAATCAGGCATGGTCTTGCCTTCAGTGCAAGCAGCAAAGTTATGGTCTCCAGGCTGTGTTGCCCTCGGTCAACGTAATCTCCCAAAAATAGGTAGTCGATATACCTGAAGATAAAATGTAATAGTTCAGTGTCAATTCCTAGAAAAAACTCACAATCATTTTGATTATATGTATAGCTCCTCTCCTTGAACTTACGTGATATCTCCAGCAGTAGAGGGAAATCCATATTCATCAAATAACCGCATTAAATCACCAAACTGCCCATGGAGATCTCCAAAAACTTTAATAGGAGCTCTGAGCTGAAGAACCGTCGGTTCATGCATAAATATTTGCTCAGCTGCATAACAGAGTTCTCCCACTTCGTAAGAATCCAAGAAAAACTTCCTATTGGCAGGAGGTTTCCAGTTTCGAGGTCTCAACAATGTAGAAATGACCTGCAAGCAACAGTGTAACAGTATTTATTAGTTGTCACACAATATCCAAGAAGATGTGAAGGAACGCCAAAGGAATTGTACCTTTTTATGCAATCCCACAGGAGACTTCTGTCTGGTGAATTTCTTGGTGGGCTGTGGCACGTCGCTATTATTCATGGGAACCATCCGCCTACTCTCATTCTCAAACTGATCCAAGCTTAACTGTCTTACCATCCCACCCAGGTTTCCAACTGTCTCCTTAGCAACCACAACCTAGAAAATGAGATGGTAAGGCCACAACACTTGGGCGATTAGATAGGTACTAAGTACGATACATACACTTGTGCAAAGAGTATACCCCCATTGAGAAGTCTCTTAACCTACCTTGCACTTTAGACTAGTAGATGGCTGTATGAAAACAAACATCTAAACACAAATAACAAATTACAACTAAAAAATAGATGTTTTTCAGTTAAGATGGATATTCCGAGCAGGTATTCTTTACCAAAACTAACGGACTAGTGGCATGAATAAGCAATGGTAAGATATACTACCTTCGCCTCTAGAAATTTAAGTTAAGAAAAAAAGAAAGAAAATGGCCACACACACGGAATTAGTAATTTAGCTGCCTTTACCCCTCCCTACCCAGACTGCCTCTATCTAATTATCCAAAAACAGCTAAGGAATTAGAGATGGAAACATAGTAAAAAAAATTAAAAGAAAAAAAGAAGCAACAAATGAAATATAAACATTTAACATACAGCTCTTGGATGAAGCCGGACATCTGCTCCAGTGTCACTACCATCAGAAGCTGTTTCCACAGCCGCTGAGTTGGCATCCGATTCAGAATCTTCATCGGCAGAAGTCACAGATGCTGCTTGTGCAGCTCGCCATACAGTGCTGGCTACTTCTGCTTCAGCCGCAGAAGCCTCCGTCAATTTTTCCATGGAGTTGTTGTCCATGCTGATATAGTTTAAAGAAAAAGGCAACCCAATATGTGAGAACGACTGGAATAGAATTATGTTCCCACCAAGAACCACGAGGAATGAGATAGACCTGAGGGCCCCAGAAGATCGGGTCGCTGGTTCAGAATCAGAAGAGGATCCCGTTGCGAAAGCAGTAAAACTGGAACTGTTAAACCTCGGACTAGAAACTTGTTGGGTTCTATCAGATGCTAGTATTGGAGAACTGATGTCTGACTGGAATGTAGAATTTTCTGCTACTACAAAATCATCCAGTAAAGTATCTGCATGGGAAAAAAAAATTACTGCAATGGTAAGGCGAATAGGTAAAAGATAGACGATTAATCAAATAGTTTCAGTAAACAAATGGAACTGCACCACATGATATCTCTGACTGGATAGCACTACTTTGATATGCAGAAAATAACCAAAACTATGTACTTTGATATGCAGAAACCAGAGCATTGACATATGAGCACCAACATAAACACAAAATACAAGTCGAGCGAAAAACAAAGGTAGCAGTTCCTTCAAATCTCGAGCAAGTTATTGTCAAGCTTCAGGTTTACCTCCTCTAAGACCACCATGCGCATATATGCGGATGCCAACCGAAGCAGCAGCATGACGGCAGCGTCGCATAACTTCTAAGGAGGGGTCATGATCTATTGGCCCCTTACCACCACGAGAAGACGTCACTAGCCCATTTCTATCCAACCATACTCCAGCAGCAGTATCAAGCACTAGAAAGGGAAAACCAAGATTTCATAACATAATGGAATACCAAAAAATAAGATGAAAAGGGATTCAAATTCCGTATTCTTTGTGTTATACAGTCCATAAATAGGTAGAGGACCAAAAAATCCACTTGATTAACATGTGGCAAAAGTTTTACCCCCTCTAAATACAAGTGACCACTCATGACTGTCCTCTGATGTAACTCTCAAAACCAAGCTAGTCAACCAGATAAAGTGTATAGATGTAAAGAAGATAATTGCATAGAATATTGCGAAGGTAAAAATTTAAGAGCTGTCAAATCTACCTGCAACAGCTGCTTCACTATCTATCAGGCGGCCTCCTTTTAGAACACCTCCTGTGACATGCAATCTTGCACCAACAAAAACCTGACAAAAAAGAGAATCGAATAAGGGGATTCTGTACCAGAGCCAGGATTACAAGATGATAACACACTCAAACTGAAAATGCAGTACTCTCTCGGTTCTTACCGCCTCATGTTGATATCTCGGGGAAGGAGCCACACCTGGAGCAAGAGTCCACTCCCACTGACCATTTCTATGCATTAGCAGCCCGTAAGCATCTGCGAGAGGCTGCAGAAATAAGAACATACAAGGCTGAATATGAGGAAACATATAGTAAAAAATGGTTAGAAGTTGTAAGAAGGAAGAGAAACTCCAGGATGATCAAGATTAGAACGTAAACCCTAACTTGGAAGAAAAAATACGGAATTCTGGTGGCACTTATGAATTATACCCCATTTTTTGAAGGGAAAAAAATGATTAATGAGAAATTGTACCACGCCCAAGGCATCTCTTCCACCACAAAGCAAAAACATACCATCTGAGCGAGCACTAGCAGTAGCATACCTGCAGAGAAATATCAAATATGAAAGATTTACTTGAAGAAACAAATGTTTCACAACAGACAGTTCAAATCAACTAAATCACTAACATTCTAGCACTTGGTCGGTCACCATCCGGGTTCAATTTCTGCCACACATATGGTTTTTGAGCAGTATCCAAAGCCCAAGCATCTGAAAGAACTTGTTTCCCTATTCAGCAGACAAAAGGAGCAATCTCTTTTAGTATATATGCTCCTTCGTAAATAAATAGACAATGTGAAAACTAAAAGCTTCCGTATATAAACATAAGTGCAGTACTCTTCCCTGAAATAGGAAACTTTAATCCAGATGATTAATAAATGCCAGATACGAACAGTTTCACACTACAATACAATTCTAAAGATGAATGATGAGATGTATATATGCATCATCTAAGCGAAGAACATAAAGCGCTGAACTTTTCCCATCTGGTTAGGTTTCAACTGAGAAAATTTCCTCTTCATACACTACAAATGAATTATCTAATTTCTTTAAAGAACATCGAAAACATCAGAGCTATTCAATGCACGATACCATGAACAGAAGAATAAGGCTTTCTAAAAGAAAGACTCTTAAATTTTTATGGAAGATAAATAACTACAAAAGAAAAAAAAAGAGATATTCATACCATCATTTCCGCTTACTGTCACAAGATACCTCTGGGCAACTAAATCCATAACATGGCCATAGCGAGGCCCAGGCCCCTGTCCTTGAACCACCACCCTGAATGCACATTAAATATGCAAACTATAATTCAAAAAGTGGCAAAGAAATTGATCCAACAGAAGAAGTATGTAAAGTGGCTCACCTGTGCCATTTGAATTTATCATTAGTCAAGTCGAGAACGAACAGATCATCAGTAGAATGCCCGGCAGGGCCAATGCCACCCTGCCACCAACACGATATACTCACATATCAGATCCAGTCACTCGCATATCAGATGTCAATAATCGAAATTTCATAACTGAGTCAAATAAAATTCCTCCTAAACTTGAGCTTTCATGAAAATAACAAACCAACTGATTATCTGGTCAATTATATCACCTGGAAAACTACCATGGTACCAACAGCAGCTGCAGCGTGAGCAGCCCTCGGTGAAGGAGGCTCACCAGCGGGCTTAAGCCTGCACAATACAGAAATCACGTGGAAAAGCACTATCATTACGATCTGAACTCTCGAACGAAACCAAACCCAAAAATCAGAATCTTCAGCCAAACGAGATGCTATTTTACCGTGTCCACTTCCTAGTAAGAACATCGTAAGAATGAACTGAATTGGTAACACCCGCTAACCCTAGAAGCCACAGATCAGCCACACAAAAAGCAGGATCAACAAATTCAGATCAAACCGAACATAGATCATCCAAATCAGTACAGAAACCGGAACTCCAAATGAGTTACTCACTGATCCCAGGTGTGGAGGAGTTCCCGCCCTCGATGGCGGTGGCGCCGCCGAAGAGGATGAGTCGAGGGCCGCGAGTCTTGGTGGCTGCAACCGCCGTGAGAGTATGAGCGCATCTTGGACCAGGCGCATCCTCTTCGGTATCCCAGAAGGTCTCTAGGGCTTGATACATCGGAGCTGGATGTAGCCAAGGCTTGGAGCCCATGGAGCCACTTCCCGTAGCACAAACGACGACGCAGCAAACAGCGTAAACGAACTGATGAAAGCGAATCGGGGCAAGATCAAACCGCGACGCTAAGGGAAGGAACTCCGACGGAAAGTGGATCGGCGAACCAAAGACTTGCGGCGGAGGACGGTGTCACGGTGGCGTGGCCCCACGGAGGTTTCTCTTATCCCTTGCCGGTGCTTTCTTTTTTCTTTGTATGTTTCACTTTTTTTTAATGTAATAAAATTTAAAATAAAATCGGTTACTTGGACAACGCTCTCCGCGTAGTAAAAAGTGTGGGCGCTGAGCTGCACATTAGTCCCATTCGTAGTCAACGTCTCTCACCGGTACGTGAAATGTCGGAATTGCCCCTGCTCGTTATCGTAACTAAATTAATTTTTGGTAAAATGTTTTGGGCCATTTTATATCCAACTTTGTTAAAAACTACATTGCGCCACGAAGATCTGATTCTTATATCTAAAAATTATTGAAATAAAGGCCCAAAGATATATATATATACGGTACTAAGATTTTAAGGGAATTTCAGAAATTGAATATAGAAAGAGTAATGGTTGAATTTTCCCAAGGAAGAGAGAGTCAGAATGTTGGCATCATGATCTTCTCTATTTACTCGGGGGGGGGGGGGGGGGGGGGAAAAGAGCCTAAGAATTCCACTTGTTCCATTCCATGAGACCCTCTGGACGAAACAGAGGAACCGAACACAAACAGAGGAACTCAACATCTAGAGTCAAAGTCAATGTAACGGAGACTGCAGTCTTGTCACGTCCCAAGCCACTCTCATTGTCCCAAACCTTGTCTCGGCATCTTCGAAGGTACTTCCGGCATCATCCGATGCGTACGGAAGCAGCTTCTCTCGTCCATCTGACCCGGTGGTCAGCTTGACCACATCGACCACACACACTTGCTTGCTGTCCAGACTCATTCCGTACCATTCACCTTCTGCCTTGTACACTATCCCTTTCCCAATCTCTTCTCCTGTCTCGTCCGTTAACACCACCTTCTGTCCGGGCTTCACCCCATCCCCCGACGATCTCGGGTTTTGGCTACTGCCCTTTGAAGTCGACGGTTTCTGCACATTGATTTCGTCTCCAGGGCTCTCGGGTAAGTCTCCCGAGCTATCACGTGCTGGCCCTGCTTGCTTGCTTGCCCGGGCTAGCTTAGCTTTTCGGTTGTTCAGCCTGTCGATATCGATTCACAATAAGCAAAGATCGAAACAGTGCTTCAGTGCAGAGAAGAAGAAAAAAGGCACTTACCAGTTCTTTAGCTGTGAAGAAGTGACCTCGGAACCCTGCAAAGTAACAATGGAGAGAGATTAGAAACAGGGGAACATAAGTGATAAAACCCGAATATATCGAACTGTTCGAACGGTGGGAAAAAAATACCGACATGATGGCTCAATTTATCAGCCCAAGTCTGTATCGAGGCGGAGTTTCGCTGCATATCGGGTTCATCCAGAAGTGCCCTCTCAATCATCAACATCTGCTCGTCGTTCATAATACTACGCTTCCGTTTCCTTCGTTGTTTTTCAATTGTCTGAACAGCTTCAATCTTTTCATCCTCTTTGATCCCTCCTCCCGACTCGCTCTCTTTTGAACCTTTGTTCGTTTTCAGCGGCTCGTCATCTTCGATCCGATCAACAGAACTCTTCCCTCTGGTGGAGCTCGTATCCGAACCACTGGTTTCATGAATGGCATTCCCATCTGCATCATTCTCTTTCAGCGACGGACCATTCATTTCGTTGGTGCCTTGCCCGGTTACACCTACACCCTCCGCTCGGATAGCAGAATTCTCCGACATTTCCTCATTCGGGGTACTGTTTCCGTTGTTTAGATTCAGAGAATCTTTTCTCTGTTTAACCGACGAAACGCCACCCCCTGTACTTTGAGTTTCCTATAAGAAGAAATCATCATTATTTGCAATTAGAGAAATACTAAACTATTCACGAAGAGCGAATTCCTAAATTCCAGAAAGAAAAAAAACGATTAGCGATCAATTGTGGAGGAAAAAAAACTCGATAAGCAAAAAAAAGGTGAAAACTTTCAACCTGAACTTGACTTTCCTCAAACTCGGAACGGATCAGCGGCTGCAACTGGTCAACGAACGCCCTTCATGAAAACAGAATCAACGGATTATAGATTTAGTTGTCAAGGAAAAAACTCGATAACCAAAAACGAAATCCAGTTCGTTAAAACTCCTAACGACATATTCAGAAACTATACGATATTCGATAATGACACTCGGTCTTACATATCAGATTTCAAGATTGAATTTTTTTAAGTCACCTCAAAAGCAGTAAATCTTCCTCGCTCGAGAAATTAGGGATCAACGACTCTGCGTGACTCAACAAAGAACCTGCAACAATGATGATCCATCATACGAGAAACGTGAAAACACCTTTTTTTTTAAATTAAAAACAAAACGAAAAAAAAAGCGGGAAAAAGATACCGTACGTAAGTTTCTGCAAACACGCACACTTCTCTGTGGAACCAAAGTATATGAGAATCCCGGTAATATACTCGAAAGATCCCCCTGGAGACCGCTTACGATATTATGAACGAAACGGTTCCTTTCCCTTTCTGTGGAATTAACAGCTAGAAAACAGTAACCAACATGGCATTGCCAAACCATATGAGATGGGAAAGTGAATCAAATATCGGGAAAAAGAAAAGAAAGAACTCACCTTCGCAAATGCTCGGAACAAAGCAGTGCAGATTCGCAATCATTTTGATAAATAAGGATGTCCTCTGATGTGCATAATATGACATGGGAAGGTTATTTGGCAGCAAATGAAGCTTGAACAGATTTTCATTCGATTGCTCTGATGATGAAAACAAATCCAAGATCCATCCAGCCGAAGTAAATAGATCGTAATCTAGCGTTGCTTCATCTTCCCTCGAAGGAAGATCGGAAGAGCACCACATCGCCAAGAAATCTCCGTGAGAAAGGGAAAATATTGCGCTGAGAATTTCGCTCTGCGAAGAAAAAAATATATAAAGATGGCAATGAGATGCAGAGGTAGCAAGCCTGCAATCTTTTCTACATCAACCTGAAATAAACAAACCAGTCTATTAGAAATAAAAAAAATAACAAAAAAGGAAAAACTGGTGGCAAACAGCATTGGATATGACAAATGAATTTGCCATACCTTCACTTGTACACCTTTTTGGACGCGTAAGGAAATACATAAATCTTCGTTCTCTTTCAGTAACTTATGAGGAAGAGCACCACATCGCCAAGAAATCTCCGTGAGAAAGGGAAAATATTGCGCTGAGAATTTCGCTCTGCGAAGAAAAAAATATATAAAGATGGACAAAGAACGATCAAACGCGCTAAAAAATCCAGGAATGTTGTTAAAACAATCAGAGTGCAATCGACACTTACATAGTGCTGAGTGAAAAAAGATCGGAAATTCGAGTCGTCGGTTAAGATGTCAGCTAAACGCATTGCGTTAAGTAGCACGAACCCCATCGGGTAGACGGAAGAACCATTGAAACCCTTGGAAGCTTTGGAAAAGCCAAGCCTCAATAATTCAAGAACCTATAATCACATATACAGCGTCAATGTTTAGATCAGCCGAGAAATGATGAACACAAAATAAAGGAAGCGAAATTCTAAGCAAATTGGAACAATTATGTTAAATTCAATTCAACAAGGAGTTGATATGATGTTATAAGGTGTCAGATATAGTCATACTCTCAATCTGTATGGACCGTTCATAAGAACTGGCATCAAACTTAGATCCCGACCAGTGATAAGTATTTCAATCAAACATAGAAAAAAGTGTTTCTAAAATTAAACATAATCTGTAATGTAATGGGACTAACCTTTGTGACGACGGACTTAGCCAAATGCAAGTTTCCTGCACGTGCAACCTCGTCGAGGAATGATACACTTTCTGCTTCGAACAAAAGATGCAACTGCACGAACAGAAATTTTTCAATCGATTGTAGAGACAATAGCTGTAATTTTATTCAAGAAACATTAGGGGGTGAAGACAACTTACCATTGCCAGGACCTTTGCTTTCATTCTAGAGAGGGAAGCAATCGTAATTGACGCTCCAACTAACTCAGGTGCAATAGTTAGCGATAATATGGAATGAGATAGCATAAGAACACCACCATTTCCACATAGCTCCTAATAGAACCGTTAAAAGGAAGAAAAAAAATCTCTGAAGCGTTTCAAGAACACCATTCTTTATAACATCATGTGTTAACAACCACTCTTGAGTAAACTTCTAGCAAAGAAATTAATAAGTACAGAGAGAAACCTCATTTCTGGCGAGGCGATCTCTAAACGGTTTTTGTTGGCACAGAGAATGAAGGAACTGCAAAGCAGCTTCCGCTTGTTGGCAGTGAAAGTTAACATCTTCTTGGCAAGAGATTCCTGATTTACTCAGAAGGCCGGTTTGCCGCGTTAGCAGCTTCTTCCTGAGAGATCTCACAACATTGTGAACTGCTCCAAAAGCAGCATCCATAAACACATCAACCTAAGACAAATTAGAACAAACACGTGAATAAATCAATCTTCTAAGAAGCAGAACCCAATACATCAGAAGCTCCATTAATGCAACCAAAATTATGGGCACAGCACCAAAGATATGCCATTGCACTGGCATATTTATACAATCTCCACAAATTGCAAAGGGTCCCCTCAAGAACTAAGAGATGTTACACACGTGATAGAAATGGAATGACTGAGAAATGCGAGAAGTTCATCCTCATTGATCCTTCCCATAATTCCAATCTCAAACAAGTTGCCCAAGATTGTACCTGAGGGTGGGCAAGCAACACTTGAACAAGATCTTGCCACTGTGAAGAAATAAACCCATGCAACAGGTAAAGACAAGAAGCCACCAGTGTCGTTTGGACCAATGATTGGCCATCTGAATTGCAGGTTGCCTGAAAAAAAAAAAGAACTGTGGTGAATAACAACTAAGGAGACAGAAGGACGGACACAGAGAGGATTTTTGGAGAGAACCTGTTCATTACCGCCAAGAACTATTAACAAATAGAACACCAGATCAATCATCTGCTCTGATAATTTCACATCATCAAGTAAGACCTATATCAAGATTTGGCAGGAAGATTGCGTTAAAAGCAAATGTGTTCAAATAAGATACTGGCAGTCTATATAGGATGTGTGCTAAAGGTCAGACATTTTATAACAAAAGAAAGGAAAGTGAATCATCAACCCTCATCCATGAATCACTGAACAGTCCACAAAAGTTGGCCAAATCAGAATGTGACAATACAAAAAGAAAAACATATCGGAATTGCTTGAGGGCACCTGCTCGAGTTTGGTGAAACGAGGTGCTAAGTCACATAATGTGTGCAAAAGCCGGATCCCGGACAATAAGTATCTCAACGTCTCTCCATCTCTGTCAGAAGACACAAGCACTGCAATGAGATGCAGAGGTAGCAAGCCTGCAATCTTTTCTACATCAACCTGAAATAAACAAACCAGTCTATTAGAAATAAAAAAAATAACAAAAAAGGAAAAACTGGTGGCAAACAGCATTGGATATGACAAATGAATTTGCCATACCTTCACTTGTACACCTTTTTGGACGCGTAAGGAAATACATAAATCTTCGTTCTCTTTCAGTAACTTATGAAGCTCTTGAGAGCTTCGTCTATGTAACTCTTCCACAGCCGAAATCAAGTCTATAACCTGTCCATATAATTCGACAGCCAAATCAAGTTACAAGCAGCACTGAACTAGTATCCAGTTGAAAAAAAAACCATAAATTACAATACTAAGATCTTAAGCAATTGATCAAGGAGCATGACCAAACGATTCACACCATGGCCAAAGTATGAGCACTTACTGATTCAGCTGCCTGTGATGACTCTTCTCTAGAAAGTCTCATTGGTACAGAACCTAAAGCAAAATCCGACAAAGCTAAAGCCATAAACAATGGCAATTAGATCATAATCTTGAAATAACTTGACAACTCAACGTCTTGGATACACTGAACCCTAAAATTTCCATCAAAAAGCTTTTGTGATATCTTCTGCTAGTGCTCCTTACCTGTCCTTTTCTACATTTTTCAGACCCAAAAACCCAAAACACGACTTGTCCAGAAACAAAAAGGACTCCTACCTACCTCGCATTGCTACTAAATCCTCTACAAGTTCCATTACAAGAAAAGCCCAAAAATTTCTAAAATAGCCATTCACTTCTAAATTGAAATGACCATAGACACTGTAGACAAACTTTAACATCAACCTAACATTAAAGCAGACACTATGCATGAACCGTGAGGAAAAAAATATTCAAGGGTGAAAAAGAGAGTAAAATTTGCATGCCAATTTCAGGCACGACCACCGCGAGAAAACACCCCAAAAAACAGAACCTTTCATCACCACACAGACAACCCACAGAAATTAAACCCAGATTTCAAGCAAACCAGAGGAAAATCGAGCATTGAAACCCTAGAACAGCCAGTGAATATCCCATCAGACACTCCGTAAACGGTATCAAACATTTCAAAAACTTCCAGACAGGAAAAAAAAAGGGAAAAAAGGAAAGAACTTTCGACAAAATACAGCGTACCCACGTTCGGATTGAAGGAGAAAACTAACCGGCAAAGAGTATATGGACGTGAACGACAAACCGAGAGATTATCACTCCGCGGGTTTTCGTTTCAGTCTGGATTTATGTGATCCGTTTGTGGGTCTTTTTTTTTCACTCCTTTTTTTTCTTGGCGTTAATAGACGAACTGGGACCGACCAATGAAGATGACCGGAGGGGGCCCCAGACAAAAGGCTTTCCAGTTCTTCAAATCCCAACCAAAGCGCTGAAAGAGGTGAACAAAAAAAAATCAAGAAAAAAAAAAACCTCGAGTACTAAGGCAGTAGCCGATGATGGAGATGCCTTTTCAAAATGCGATTTCATTTCCACAAAAGAGAATTTCAAAGAGACAGAGAGTATAGTTTGTACCTGAAAATCGAAGAGAGAGAGAGAGTTCTTGTCTTCTTCGAGTTGATATAATACAGTCTTTCAAGTGGTTTTGCGTTTTAATAGACAAGATTTTCGATTCTTAACCCTAATATTCTTTTTTTTTTTGTTGGAACAAGGCCGCCTCCTTAATTGGCCAAAAAAAACATAACAAAATAATAAAATAAACATATTTTTACAAACAGCGAATCTGCCGTTTTATTTCATAATTACTCACGAGAGGGTTGCATAAATTATATCGCCATGTTTGGAACTTTTTAAGAAATTAATATTTTATTAAACAACTCCAAAGAGATTCCACCTTTTTTGTCTCTAAAGATATACATATTTTTTTTTTGTAATATAACTATGAAGATTAACCAAAGACCCTTCGTCTTTTTTACATTAGAAATAAAAAAGGAAAGTGAGTCAAAAATAATTTCCGAGATTAGACGTTGAAAAATTACACTTATCTGTTGGAAAAGGGAGTGGCATTATCGTGGATTTGTGAAAAACGGAGGATATAACAGTAAATAGAGAAAAGAGATAGAGATAACTAAATATAGAATTTGAAACGAGTGGCCGTTTGAAATCCAAATGAGAAGGAAACCTTTCCAGACAATTTCAAAATCACTTCTTCTCAGACACTGTCCAAAGCTTTCGTCTTTGTCTGGTTAGATTCTCCAGAGATAGAAGACGATGACAGGTCTTGCGATGGCGGCAAAGGGAGGGAGAGAAGGAAAGGAAACCTCGTCGGAGGATGAGCAGAACCAGCAGCAACTGTCGGTGCTTGAGTTTCTGTTGTCGGCGCTCCGGAGATCGATGGTGTCGTGTCGGGTGGACAGCCGACAAGATGACGGCCAAGGGACCTGTCATCGACTGGACATCGGACGGCCGACGAACGTCCGGCACATCACCCACGTGACCTTCGACCGATTCCACGGATTTCTGGGCCTCCCACTCGAGCTCCAGGTCGAGATCCCTTGTCGGGTCCCAAGTGCAAGGTAGTTCTAGTCACAGTACTCTGAAATGTTTGAGTAACTAGTTCTTCGTCTTCTGCGATATCAAGGATCTCCATTTGTAATTATCTTAGCAGAATCTAAGAATGTTTCCTTGGCAAAAATGGGAAACAGAAGTATGTTTACCTCAATGTTGTAAGTTCCTAAACTGAGAGTTTCTGATTATGCAGTGTGAGTGTCTATGGTGTGTCGGCGGAATCAATGCAGTGTTCTTATGATCAGAAAGGAAACAGCATTCCGACGATTCTGCTGCTAATGCAGGAAAGGCTGTATTCCCATGGAGGTCTCAAGGTAATATACGAGTTTCCATCCAGTTCAAGTGAATCTTCTTCCCCCATAACCGGCGGATGGGTCTGATTGGTTATTTCTATGGATAGGCTGAAGGAATTTTCCGGATAAATCCGGAGAACGGGCAAGAAGAGCATGTCAGAGGCCAACTGAACAGAGGTATCGTTCCTGAAAACGTCGATGTACATTGTCTGGCCGGTCTTATAAAAGCCTGGTTCAGAGAGCTACCTTCTGGAGTTCTCGACGGGCTTTCTCCTGAACAAGTTCTGAACTGCAACACCGAAGAAGAATCCGTTGAGCTTATAAAGCAGTTGAAACCAATGGAGTCTGCTTTGCTCAATTGGGCTATTGATCTTATGGCCGACGTTGTTGAGGAAGAAGACTCAAACAAAATGAATGCGAGGAACATAGCCATGGTTTTTGCTCCTAACATGACTCAGGTATTTGATAAGATATACAAGTCCTACATTCAGTATTTGTTGATTTTTTACCGAGTTTTTGTTCTTTACCTTCTTCAATCTTGGTTCAGGTGACAGATCCATTGACGGCTCTGATGCATGCTGTCCAAGTGATGAACTTGCTTAAGACCCTCATCATGAAAACGCTAGCAGAGCGAGACGAGGCGGCAACTGCATCAGTTGGATATTCTCCATCGCATTCTTCTCTTTCCCAGACAGATGACGAATCCGACCATCCCCAGGACATGGATGTCAGCTGTGAGTCACAAGGGATGGATTCAGAATCTGGAGGTGAAGAAGAAAATCTCATCCAGTCAATCGATCAAGACAGGGATGATGTTGAGTCAGAGTCACTAAGTGCGATAGAGAAATGCTTCTTGAGGAAGCTCAACGATGATAGAATCTCAAACGACGGTATCTGCCAAGACTGGATCCCGAACCGTTCATGTGAAGTATCTTGAACTGTGAAGTATCAAAGGGCTTAGCCCACTTACGGTAGCATTTTGCTCTTTTCCCACGTGTGTCCAGACACAACCTGTTCGTAGCTCCATTGCCTGAAGGATCAAAACAAGAAGAAGAATGAAAAAATGGTTCTGCCTGTAAATCATTACAGAGATTAGGTTCGGTTTGTTAAGAGTGGGAAGGCAAAGTCAGTGGTTTGTTGGCTCCATAACATTGTTGTTTGTAGCGTTTGTCGTTTGATGTGTAAGCAGATCTCTAACCTTCATGAATGAATTTGGTGACCGATCTCTAGGTTTGCCCTGAAAAATCTTTGTTAAAGATGCAAACTCTATGCCCATCGGTTCAAGTGAAAGAATGCAAAAGTTGAATGAACATGTTTGACAACTTCACAGGTTGGAGGAAATGATAATGGACTGGAAGAGCAGTGGAAGGAAAAAGCAGGAGAAAAGAATAAATGAATTTAATGGTAATAACCATAAAAGTGTCTACAAGAATTTCAATGATACACAAAATACAATGTGTATTGGCACAAAATTAAAAGTTAAGGAGAGAAGAAAAGATCCAGTTGCAGCATGGAGTTACAGCTTTCCTGCAAGGGGCTGCGTTTTACTTCTAAATGGGGTCGAACAGTTAGCCTGGTACCCCCGTGGATTTTTACAATGAAGATGGTTCGGGATTTAGGGCTTACGGGTTTATTAACAAGGGTTTACTCTGTTGTTGTTGTTGTTGTCTCTCTTAAGCTGAACTTTCAATTTCTTACCGCCTAATGGGTGGCCGTTCATCATGTTAATGGCGTTTTGAGCAGCTGCTTGCGAATCATAACTTACAAAGCCTGTTTCATCGAGAAGTTTTTTTTCCATCATTTTAAGCACTACAATGATTAATCACCCCTCTAGAAAACAAATGTGGCAAGGAAAGAGTAGAGCTTACCGAAACATTTGCTTATGCCAGTGTCCTTGTCCACAAAAACTTTTGCGCTCAGAACCCTACCAAACGGTTGAAATGTGCTAGCTAGCTCTTGATCTCCATATTCTCGAGGTATGTTGTAGATAAATAGATTTGCACCAGCCGGTCCTGAACACCAAAGACATTACAGAACAGAATGATACCAGGGTTACGAATATGAACAGAGCAATGGAACCTTGATTAGTTTCCAAGGCTGGGCAAGAAGCAGATATTGTCAACTGTGTTGACCAACCTTCAGCTTGAGCCCCAGAAGACGTTGACGAGCTAGCGCCTGAAGATGTCAATGAGCCACTATTAGCAATGGCAGGTGATACAGATCCAGATGAAGTGTTGAGAGGATGAGGATTCATCATACCTCGAGGATATGACAATGGATAGTGAAGACTTGGTACAGTAGGATAGCCAGAGCCAATGTAATTTGCAGGAGGCATTGGAAAGTTTATACGGGCCAAACGGGGTGGGACAGATTCAGATGAGACTCCTCGCAATGGGCTATTACCTGGGTTTGGTGAAATCATATTGTGAAAGGAAGCTTGATTCTGCAATGATGGTAGCATGTACCCATAAGTTCCAGGACCCTGTCAAAGTAAGATATATTAAAAGGCGCAACCAGTAATGTAGCTTGAGTAGAACACGTAAGAGGGAAAACTAGACTTACATGGTATCCATATCCATTGTAATGGGGAACAAAACTCATTGGTAATGCTCCAAACAATGACGGATTTTGTGGGTCGGCACTAGCTAGTCTTGAGGCCTGTGATTGTACCTTCTGAAATCTCCTTGCTTCTTTTTCCCTTTCTGTATCTGCCCATTTGACAACTAAAGGAAATTTCGAACCCTGAACAAACAACGAAAATGATGACAACAGCTGCATCTTGTCAATCCAAAGAAGTTTCGGTGTAAAAGAAAATCTGGATTAGCAACCACAAACCTCCATTTTATGCTTTCCGTTGATGATTTCCATGGCAGCAACAGCTTGTTCTTTTCTCTCATACTTCAGAAAAGCACAGCCTAATATAAAATTATAAATCAAACTTGGTGAAGCAAGCTTAAGGTGCACAATCAAATGACAACCATTTAAGACCACGTTAGCCAAAGGTCTGACCAAGAGATGATACCCTTGCTGGTTTGTAGAGAACCTCTTAGAATTTGTAGATCCTTTATGGTCCCGTATTTGGAGAATAAGGATAGAACTTCAGCTTCGGAGACATTCTTTGGAAGCATACCGATAAAAAGTTTGTTCTCTGAATTGGAGGACAAAAAAGAACATCCGTCAGAACATGGTACATAATAGAAAAGGATTAGGAAAGTAAAAGAAGGGACTTTTTCCAAAGGGATATCTTTTCCGAAGATTATCGCTTAGAAGCATTGAAAACAAGGAAAAAAAACACACATAGCTTACCTAGCCTCTCTAACTCGCCATCTGCGTACTTTACTTGCAAAGGACTAGAAGCCTATCCATACAGAAAAGGCAGTGGAAACTTTAATTAGAATAATAAATAAGTGTAAACCTGCATAATATCCATAAACTTTCCGACAAAGACAGAAAAAGATAGAAATAATACAAATAAATAAAGTAAATGCATTCATGGTAATAATGATAGATCACCCTAACAACTAACTGAGGGTTCGAAGAACTCCGCATCTTAGCCCCTTCAAAGGTTTCCAAAAGTCTCAGTTACCTAGCTTCAAACCAGCTAGAACTCTCCACTACCCCAGTAGTACAAACTTAAGTTTATTGAAGGAACTTTTTCCACAACCTTATTCGCCAATTGCTTATTACCTTTTTAAGATCAGGACATGGGACAACAAAAGCATTCCCCTACAAAGCTTCCCCAGATTGGGAAACACAGAATTCACCTGGTCAACTGTACATGACAATGCTGCATTTTGTTACTGTTGCTATCGGTTGCATCATAAATTGTCCTTGCCATATATCAAGATTAATCAGGATCTCATCTCACAAAAAGGGTTCAATCACAATTTCTACTAGCAATTGGCAGCAATAACCAATTGGGTAGGCCTGCCGAGGACGCATGGCTTTGATTTCTGACAAGCAAAAGGATGAAACCAAGTCTTCTCTCATTTTATCGGAGTCTCTTGATTCCATTCCAGCTGATGCATCGATCCCGTTTTGTGACCCGTATAAGTCAATCATAATGAACCACATGCTGCATGATTGCAGTTGCTTGTGTTTTAAGAAATCATGTAAAAGCCATCTCATCACTGTGATAGGATTCTAACAAGCGATACTCAGACTACCGGCTTTTGATCCCATAAATAAATTTCATAATTCACCTAAATAGCAAAAGGTTGCTCCTTGGAATTGACATGCATGAATTCCCAAATTGCCTTTTCTGGGATCAACAATAACTGAAGACAGTACAATGCAGTTCGAGCAAATGAAGATGGAGAAAGAGAAAGAGAAAAAGCAATATCGAGATCCGAACCGGCTTAAAAATGTGCGGCGGAGATCAATCATTTAAGCAACAGAACATCAGATTCAAGCATCAGAAATCCTCAGAAAATGAAGCATAACCTCAAAAAGATGAGAGAAAGCAAGAAATCAAACTAACCCCCGGCAAAGTCTTCTTGTTATGACAAGCATTGACCGCCTTGTCCGCCTCCTCCCTCGACGGACATGTAATAAAACAGCATCCTGGGATTACAAACAAGAGATTGCATAAATTAGGGTTCCGGAATTCGAAAAATCTCGACGAGTCACGCGAATCAACCCCGCATTCAGAACATAACCGGAGAAAACTTCAATTTAAACGTCAAAAACGGGGATACGGAGGAGACAGAGAAAGATTCCGCGAGGAAGGGACAAGGAGACACGGAGAACAACCTCGGGATGCACGAGTTATCTTGTGCTTGATGATGTTGACCTCGTCAACGATGACGAACTCCTGGAAAAATGCCAGAAGCTGAGCCTCCGACAATTGCTTCGGAACTTGTCCGACGAATAGCTTCACGCTCTCCTCGCTCTTCCTATTATTATCCATCGTCTCCTCCGCCATTGTTGTCTCCGTCTTCGCTCTCTCTCTCTCTCCTGACGAAATGGCTGTCTCTCTTTTTCTCTCTCTTCTTTCTTCGTTGTCTTCTCCTCGTCGCCTCTTTTCTCTCTAGGATTCTCTCTCTCTACAGTTTTCTTTCAGAATATTTGTTTTCAAAATTAAAATAAAAAATTCAAAAAAATAATTATGGAGGAGGGGAAGAAAATGGGGGAATTTCTGGATGGATTAAAATAAGTACTTACGAAACCAGGCTTGCCTTTGCCACTAATTTACGAGATTACCATTACAGCTGTACACGACACCAAGAGAGACGAATGCGAAGCGAGGGTGAATTACTTGGCTTTGTTTCGTCTCACTAAAGGATTTGTTAATGACGAATGACCGAATTACCCTTTACCTTTACCCTTGTTGTGTAGTCTTTTTCTTCCTTTTTTTTAATTAAGAATTAATGATGGATTAATTTCTATTCTGGAAACATATTTTACAGATTATTTTATTTAAAGGGCCCATGTTTGTTTGTTTGTTTTTCTTAATCACCTCTAATGATACTTCAAAATTATTCTTGTTTTGTTTTTTTCTTGTATACATACATATAATTTCTTATTTAAGATTGTCATTATCTCATTTTTTAACAAATACTCTTAAAATGATTTTTTGTATTTTTTTTTCAATTTTTTGTTGCTTTTTTCCGGTTTTATTTTTTTTTTGTATGATTTTAATCACAAAATAGGTCTGTCGTCGAATAAGCTCTTCATCTTATCCTAATCTCACACAAATATTTTTTTTTTTTTGGTTAATATCTCACACAAGTATTATTTGTGCCATTGAAGAATGTTGAAATTTAGTCATTCGAAATGAAATTACGATTAAAGTAGATTTGGTATAATATGTCGATGGTCATGATGAGGACATCATTTGATTATAAGAACTAAATCTCATCACGTACACACACACACACACACAAAAAAGAGCAAAAGTCTTGTATACTGGACGAGTTGATAATATAATATTTTAAAAAAAATATATGGTTGACTGCATTTTCAAGAAAAAATAATATATACTTTAAACTATTATTCAAAGTATTAGTGTTTACCACTCAATATAAATTAGAGAGATAAGGAGAATAATTAATAATTTAATTAGTTGGTACGTAAAGAGATATTTAAGAGTTGACCATGTCAATTTGATATGATACGAAGAGGGTTTAATTAATATGAGATATTTACGAGTTGACCACGTCAATTGATGTGGTACCAAGTGAGAAGTTTAAGGGCAAAAAAACCGTAAATAATGGTAAAAGGCAGGGCAAAATGTACGAATGCTAGACTGTACTCCCCCGGACACATCTGGATTATTCAAAGTGATACCGTATCATATGAGCCAGACCCATACTTACATTTGACATTATATATATATATGGGTGTAAGTACGCATTGACATCCATATAGAAATCCCCATCCAAATCACCTATAGCCCTTTTTTAATCTAATACTACATTGGCTTATTTCATTTTATAGGAAAAAAAAAATAACAATTTTTGAATACAAGTTGTCTTCAGTAGCAGCACAGTTGGAACAAAAGCTTGAGGACAAAACAAAGATGCAAACTGATCATAATAAACACATGGTATTAGTAGCACTGGTCGGGAAGATGAACTCGATAGAACATGAGCACCCACAGATAACCACTCGTTCCAGTTCTTAACATCCGTCAGATAACCCAAACAAAACACCAACAACAGATCCTGACCGTCCGACGATTGGAGGAACATGAGAGAATCCCCAAAGAGGATTTTTTTTTTTGGAAATTTCACCGGAGAGATGCCAAGATATGGATTGTTTTTTTTCAAGAACGGAGAGATTCATCGTTTAATTTGGTGTTTTAATGCAATTCATTTTTCGAACCTTTTTTTTTTTATATTGCAGGTATTGGTGAATCTCCCTTGTTAGCTTGCATGTGTGTAGTTAGCAGTTACCTGAATGCTCACAAGTCAAAACTTTTCCAAAGCTTTAGCAGTGTTTGGCTTCTCTTCTCTGATCCGTCTAAGTAAATTCCACGGGAAGAAATGTGGAACATGGGATGAGAATGATGCCGCAGCTTCTCTTCATACATGTAGGCGTTGCATCTGCAGAAATCTAGCATAGGTGGAAGAGTCGATGCCTGCAAACAAGCAAATGGAAACAAACAAGTCTCGATTCATCTTATTCTTGGTTTATTGAATTAAAGATCTTCCCTTTGTGCCGGAGTTACTAAAATGAAAGACCAAACCTGGTATATTCCAGTTTCTGAATCACGATCCCATTCAGCACGAGCTCTGGCGTGTAGATTGCTGCTCCTGCAGACATGAGCTAAACATTCAGAATTTGATGCCCTTTTCGCTTTCTAACTACCTAGGCTCAGTCAGCTACCTTGATTATGAAAAGGAAAACAGATTCCTCGATCTTCTTCGCATGACAGAATCAACAGATTATTATCCAGAAGTTCTCCATCGTTTGTCTGACTTATCTCCACAACCTGACAATGGATTTCAATCCAACCATCAAAAGGGCTGGACAAAACAGATTCGAAACAAGTACGCCTGAAGTAAAATGATTCTTACCTGACCATGACTTGCCTTTACCAAGTCAGTGATAATATCTCTGTCGGGTTTAACGTTCGGTGTGATGCAGACTTTCACGCCCTGGAGTATCTTTGCAAATATGTGAAACAAGGGAAATGAAGCTTCAATGGAAGGCAGAGAAGAGAATGAGAAAGACAGCGACCTCAAGAAGTGGACTTTGCCTCACGTGGGCCAGTGATGTCGGCATGCAGAAACCAATCTCCTTCTCCTTTTTATCATCTCTTAAAATGTAACTCTTCTCATCTATCAAGCATCTTGCCTGTCCACAGCTCTCCAGCCATAGATGTGTAACAACCGGTTTACCGAGAGTCATGGCTTCTAACATATTCCTCGTCCTAGCAAATCTATCAGCTATGAAATGTGTTGCATCTGATGAGGTAGATGCCAAAGAAATGCCCAGTCGAACCATGATCTATGGAAGAAAGACGAGATTTTTATCTGTCCATGTGATGCATATATATTTACAATGCTGAGAGTAATGAGAGAGGACAAGGACCTTCTGCTGCTGCTTGATTGTATCATCGTCCAGATGTTGGCTGAACAACACTCGAACGTGTCCCAGGTTTCTTCGGTTTCTTAAATCTTTCCACTTCACTTCAGCTGCTTTACCCGATGCTCCAAGCCTCGCAAGCTCCTTCAGAAGGGATGATGACCTTGGCAAATTTTTAACACAAGGTCTTTTGTGACCTCGGCCATGTGTTCTCCTTGAAGATGCAATTTTCGAGACATTCACATTGTTATCAACAACAGCTGATGGGGCACAAGAGGTTTGTCTTTTGTCACTCGATGGTACCCCTAACTCTCTTGCAGAAGTAGCAATTCTGTCCAGCTTAACAGATTTACTGGCCAATACCGTAGTATGCACCGTTGTAACAGAGCTAACACAACAAGGCTTACTAGCTGAACCGTGATTCCTTTGCATAGGCCGTGATCTCTTTCCCGTGGGATGCTTCCATTCATCTAAGCTGAGAAGATATTTTACGGTAGAAACCTTTGAGCCGGTATTTTCTGTTTCCTCATTACTATGCTCAATAAGCTTAACAGAGCTCTTGCAGGAACCTTTAATTGCATGGCTAGAGGTTGCCCTATACAACT
The DNA here is from genome assembly GCF_000463585.1 of Tarenaya hassleriana. Taxonomy (NCBI): domain Eukaryota; kingdom Viridiplantae; phylum Streptophyta; class Magnoliopsida; order Brassicales; family Cleomaceae; genus Tarenaya; species Tarenaya hassleriana. Next base: position 3,715,343 of record NW_010969548.1, on the reverse strand, counting down.
TTTCTGTAATTGACTTTTCTGTAAGCTTAACAGAGCTTTTTTTGGCTTTTGCTCTCCTCTTAACTCCTTTGCTCGTGGCCCATCCAGCAGCCAACTCCAAATGATTGTTGTTACAAGCAGATGATGATACAAGACTTTCTCCACTGTATCCATTGGAACTTGGATTTTCTTTGTTTGGCTTTTTAGCAACACCTTCTGCATTTTTCCGGTGGCTTTCCCTTGGGATGCTTCCATTCATCTAAGCTGAGAAGATATTTTACGGTAGAAACCTTTGAGCCGGTATTTTCTGTTTCCTCATTACTATGCTCAATAAGCTTAACAGAGCTCTTGCAGGAACCTTTAATTGCATGGCTAGAGGTTGCCCTATACAACTTTTCTGTAATTGACTTTTCTGTAAGCTTAACAGAGCTTTTTTTGGCTTTTGCTCTCCTCTTAACTCCTTTGCTCGTGGCCCATCCAGCAGCCAACTCCAAATGATTGTTGTTACAAGCAGATGATGATACAAGACTTTCTCCACTGTATCCATTGGAACTTGGATTTTCTTTGTTTGGCTTTTTAGCAACACCTTCTGCATTTTTCCGGTGGTTTTCATGAAATGACAAAGGGTCCGAGTCACAAGTGTTTTCTCTGTTGCAAAAGACAGGAGCAGCATATAATAAGGCTCCCATTGCTTCAGCAGCTATTTGAGTGTTTATACCAGCATCAAACAAGTCTTCTACAGGTTCTGATACCTGCAACTGCACATCCATCTGCGTGATAAACATATTTTCTGGGCTCGTCCCAGATGTTTGTTCTGTCCTGTGATTTTCTGCAGATATGCCCTTGAATGACCTTGGCGTGGGGTGAGTTGAGTCTTTTACATCCTCATTTAGATCAATAGACCATTTCTTCTCTCCAGGATCGTTATCTGCAATATGATCTTCTCTTGTCTTGAAGCATGTAGTCTTTGTGAGAGTGATTGGAGGATCTCTTATCCCCAGCGGGTCATTACCTGTCCAGTCAAAGATTCTTGTTTTCATGGTTGGAGTTTGAGACTTGACTCTTTTGGCCAATATCTGACACCCTTTTGCACCTGAGAAAGGGGGTGACTTCATTCTCATATTATTTTTCGGGACAACTGGTTGAGACACATTTAGATCTTCCTCCATCAGGAAGTGATCCACAAAGTGCAGTGCATCTGCCTGCGTTGATTCTCCCGGTTCCTGAGAATCCACAAAGTCCAGTCTTGACCCACGAAGAATGTATGTATCATCAATAACCCGCAAAGGATCATCTTCATCGCTACAGATTACCGCTCCGCAATCGGATCCTTTCTTCCCTACAATTTGAATAAAAGGTAAGATGAAACACAGTTAATGCCACAACAATGCATGCCCTTCACAGAAGACATCCATCATAACAGCACAAGACCAGTAATTCTCAGAGACGAAACCTCAGCGTAGACTCTATACTTGCCCGTATTGCAGTCATGATCATTTGAACCATCAGACTCCAAAATACCAACAGCTGTAGCACTCGTCTGCGCTAAACTCATTGAATGATCAGCAAAAGTCGATCTTCTCGTTCCACCTTCATCGTCTTCACTATCATTAACCACTTCTACATCAGACCCGAATATGCGTTCCAATGTACCATCCTCTGCACAATCTTCAGTATCGACAAGTCCAGTATGTTCACGGAGCTTGGCAAAAGGGTTCTCATGTAATGGGCTGTCAAGCACCATCTCATCATCAAATGGTACTGTATCTTGAAATTCCCGGCATCCCAAATCTTCATTAACCCCTGTTAATGAAGACGATAAAAAAAAAAGTGAATTTGATCGTCAGACAAAACCTCATTTTCCTATCACGGTGCATTCAATCAAAATCGGTTCCATAAATCATCATCTCTCCGAGCAACAAAACCTCGACCAGCACACGCACAACCACGCCAAAGATAACGATTAATCGCAAAAAGAAAGCATATGATTCGTATTCTCAAAACTTACTATATCCCGCAGAAGAAGAAGTAGAAGGGGAGGCGTGAACTTCGGTACCCATATGATCGACCATCGGGGCTCAATCTCATACGCCGTAAATAGCAATCGAGCCGGGGTAATACGATTTTTCCAGGAAGAGAGGTGGAGGCGTGCGTGGATTTCCAGGTAGGAACGGCTCCCAAAAGCAAAACCCTAGAATCTCCACTGAAGATAGTTTCGCTTGCAGGCAGATTGGCGGGAGGCAGTGAGAGGGAGAAAATGGCGATGGCATTTGAAAAGACGTCGAGGCTTTATTCATTTTTTTTATTTCCTTCTCACTGTTTTTTTAATCCTATCATGGGAATTTTGAATATTGTATAAACATATTATTAATATATATATATATATAAATATATAACCTCTCCGAGTTGTATGCATAACATTCTTGCAATTAAAATTCAATGCATTTAATGAAATTCAATATGCTTAAATTTCATCTCAAGGTGTTATAATTACATGGCTTTTTTTTTGTTATATGTGAATGTGTGGGGCTAAGTTAGCTTTCATTTTACATGTCTTTTTAGAGATATTTTATTTGTGAGCGATTCATAAAGATACGTTGACTATTAATATATAAAGATAGATAGATATGTTTTTTTTCTGTGTATGTAAATGCGTTTATTGGTAAAAGAGTGGGGCTGACTTTGACACAGGAATCTCATTTATTAAAATGGATAAAGTTGGTGATCAAAGCAGATTGTATTTTTTTTATTTTTTTTTTTTTGTATTTCCATTCAAGCATAACCAAATATACTTAATTTACCATTAAAAAAAAAGTATAACTAAAAAGAATTAAGTTACCGTCCGATAAATTAGCATTTAAATTATGTTAAGGAAGACACAATTATCACTATGTAGTTTTAAGAAAAAGGAGAAAAAAATGAAGGATATATTATAAAATAAAATAAAACAAAACAAACAGCAAGAAAGATCCAACTTCTCGCTGGAATTTGCATGAGATTGGTCCAATTACCCCCCCCCCCCCTTAGATTTTGTCCTTTTACGATCTCTCTCTCTCTCTCTCCCATGTCCGAGTCTCTCTAAATCTCTCTCTCTCTCTCTCTGGCATAAACTTGCAGAAACTGAACAAAGGAGCTACGAGCAAGGGGCATGTTGAGGATTGGATTCAGGTTCTTCTTCTTCTTCTCTCTCTATGTGTGTGTATATATATATATATATATTATTGTTGTTATATATATATGTGTGTGTGTGTGTGGATGTGGTGGTGGGTTATATATATATATATATGGTGATTGAGAGAACAGGAAGAATGGAAGAATATGGAGGAGATCATCGTTTTCATGGGGGCTTAGCAATGGACTCTCTTCCTCTTCCTCTGCATCTCCTCCAAGGCAAGTCTCTCCCACCAATAATTTTCAGACATCATTACCTTTCTCCTCTTTATTTGTCACCCTGTTTGGTTTGTTTGTCGGTTCCCTCTACCCACAAAAAAAAAGTTTTTTTTTTGAAGAATACTCTGCCCTTACGGTATCTACCCCTTTTCCCCAAATCAATTCCCCCACTTTTACATGATTTTTTTTTTTTTGGCTTTGGACGGCGCCCGTATTTATCCAGATCATGACTGTAATTATAATTGGATTATCGAATAGAACAACAGTTAAAGAAAAAAAAAAGTGACGGTGACTCGTGAGTGACTCAGTCCTGGTTTTTTCAACACGGTGAAGGAAGAAGCTGCAAGGCAAAGTGGCAGTGATAACGGGGGCAGCGAGCGGGATCGGCAGAGCAACTGCAGAAACGTTCATCAGCCACGGCGCAAGGGTTGTGATAGCTGATATCAGAACTCGACTCGGTCAAGAAACCACCCGAGAACTCGGTCCCGACGCATCTTTCTTCGCCTGCGACGTCACCCGAGAATCCGACGTCTCCGACGCCGTCGATTTCGCCGTATCCCGCCACGAGAAACTCGATGTCATGTTCAACAATGCCGGCATTCCCTGTCAATCCCCCCTCAGCATCGTCGATCTCGATCTCGCCCTCTTTGACAAGGTATTTCTCCATTGAAAATAGATCGATTAACTTCATTTTGGTTCGGTTCGGTATATAAAAATCGAACGGTACAAAATTAAGGATACCGAACGGTTCAGTTCGGTTTGGAAATTCCGTACGGTATTTGTAACTGGCGATAATTCGTTAACTAATTTCATCCATCATAAAATATAAATGATATAATTTCGTACACTCACCCAATATATTAAAATCAAGCCCTGATTATATTTAATTTGAACTAAACCGAATGAGTATATGAATTCCATAATTATTCACATAATGTCCATATTATAAGATGGAGATTGCATGTTTTCTATGACAGGTGATGAACACGAACGTAAGGGGAGTCATGGCGGGAATAAAGCATGCAGCTCGCGTGATGATCCCCGAAAGAAGCGGAACCATCATCTGCACCGGGAGTGTTACCGGCATTGTCGGAGGGCTCTCGCAGCACACTTACAGCGTGTCTAAATCCGCCGTCATCGGAGTCGTCCGATCGACAGCTTCCGAGCTCTGCAAGCACGGTATCCGAGTCAACTGCGTTTCCCCGTTCGCCATCGCAACTCCGTTCGTGATGGAGGAGATGAGGCAGATTTACCCCGGCCTCGACGACTCGGAGCTCGTTCGGATGGTTCAGGGCGCCGGGGTGTTGGACGGAGAGATCTGCGAGCCGAGTGATGTGGCTAACGCCGCACTCTACCTCGCTTCCGACGATTCCAAGTACGTGAATGGGCATAACCTGGTGGTGGATGGAGGGCTCACAGCCATGAGGACTTTGAATTTTCCCGCACCGCAATAACGGCTTCGGATTCATGTTTTGGATCCATTGTAATAGATGTTGGAATCTTCAGATGGGTTTTAGTTTCCGTTCTGAAAGAATTCAGTCTCAAAGCAGATTCATGTTCTGAAAGATCTAACTGTTACACAACATGCGCGAACGGAAACACTAAATGTTTCGACTATCAGACATTCCCTTTACACACACAACTAGCTCTTATAGTACAGTATTATCGAGTATAATCTTCTTGTTCAGATTCACAAGCTATGATCCTAGAAGCCCAGTTGCTGTCTTCTTCCAAGAAACCCTTCCTTGAGCTTCTTGAACTCAAATGGACCCCACAGTTGTCTCCATGGAGACGCTTCCTTCTGCTTCGCAGCTGCTGAAACACGTTTCTTGAGCTCCGAGTTCTCTTCTTTAAGAACTTCCACTGCCAAACTCAGCTGCCTTATCGCTTCCCTCTTCTCCTCATCCTTCTGCCTCATCAGTTCTTTCGAAACCCTGTTTTCGTCTCTCAGCCTCTCCACCTCTTCCTCCATCTTCGTCATCTCATCACCATCACTATCATCATCCTCATCATCCACACTGCTCTCGTCATCGGTCTCGCCCTCGCCATCGTCCACTTCGGACTGAGCATATTCCTCGATCTCAGATGCATACGACCAAGCCCCGTTCTTACAGGTCGATTTCTCGGGAGTCTCAGGAGCATGCACTGTCCAAGACGACTCCTCCTCCTCATCACCGGCTGGTTCTTTAGGAGTGTCGGGCGCGTGTGGTGATTTCTCAGGAGGAGGGTGTTTGTGCGGAGGCCTAGCCAGGTCGTACTTCTCAGCCAGCGAGCGATACGTGCGATAGAGATCCTCGACCCTGGAGATGAGCTCTGGTCGTCTCTTGTAGTACATCTCTGCCCGTTCCGCGAAGGAATCGGCATCTTCTTCTATCACCCTCAACATCGCCTTTGTCTTTGCATCAAGCTCTGCAATTTTCATCAATACAACGATAACGTCAAACTCAGGAGAGTTTCAGGACCCAATCGTTGAAAACGAATGACAAGATTTGCTTGCTGTACATGTTATTCATAAGTAATTTGCAACATAAATCTCGGTCTAAACACATACAAATCCAGACAAAAGACAAAAACTTTGACTTCAACCCGTAGATGATAAGCCATATGAAGACTAATGTTACCCTTGCAGTGATTTAGAGAGAGAGAGAGAGAGAGAGAGGTTTTCATCGTCAGAGGTACCTGAAAGAGTAGAGCGAAGCCATGGAGAGAGATCGGAGGTGTTGTGATTACCAATCCACCACCACTTTGATGTTCCATTCTCCATCTTCTTCTTCTTCTTCACCCAACACAGTATACGCAATTTATCAGTACTCATCCATTACAAAACCAGACGAAGAAACCCAAGGAAACACTAGAGATCGACTCAGAAAACTACCAAGCTTGTTCACGCGGAGTTTAAGCGGCCTCGTATCTCTCCTCCCCTCGCGTCGTCTTCGGTCTCTGTCTCCGTCCTCCTCCTGTTGTCGGCCTTCTTCTGAGGTTCAGAGCAGTTTTAAGGAGCCTCGGACTTGTTTAAGTAGAAGAAGCTCTTTTACTGTTGAGATTACAACAGAACCAATCGCATGTCGCCACGTGTCGACATCGCATGAAGCGGTGGATGAGGTGGCGGTATGATATTCCGCCTACATTCTCCTACTCGAAATTACATTTTCACCCCTCCAAATCCTATCTCCTACTCCTAGACTTGGAAGAAAATATAATATGTATGGATATTCACTGATTTACGAGATTCAATCATTCTAAAATAAATTTATTTCAAGAATACATTTATTGGTGGAAATCTATAGAGATATCCCTACCAGACCATGGTTTTATCATTTTCTTTACTTTTTTGGTTTAAATTATTTTACCATGGTTCTAAATATTTTAAAAACAAAGGGTAGTTTGGGAATAATACAAGCTTTTGACAGATACAACGTTAAAAAGTGGGTGGGCATCTCCAAGTGGGCGGCCTTCGGGAACGGAATTACGCAACGGTCGAGAAACTCCTCGGCGCACTTCCCACGCCCATCTTACTGACAAAAAATTGGTTCTATTTTATATATACAATTTTTATGTAATCATATAAAAATAACAACACAATCTGTTAATTTTGGTAAACATAAACATTTATTTTTATCTCATGTATTGTAGAGTATAAATACTGTAATATATGACAGTGCCATCCAGGTGATTAATATTTTTTTGTATCATTTTTTTGGACCGACCTACAAGAATTCAGCCTCATGTCATAATTGTAAGCCCACATTAGAAAAAGTCGGGCTTTTGGTATTTTATTGGTATTTACAATTAGCCCTGAAAGCCCAAGTGAATAAATGACAAAATACAATAAAAAGATATTTATTTGGTCTGTACCAAGGATTTGGGTTTCGCTATCCATAGGTCAGGTCTCCGTCTGGGCTTTTATAAGAACTCCAGTGAAATTTGGCCTTCACCAAACGAGGAGCCCTAGTTTGATCTCTCTACGTCCTCGGGACCTTGACTAGCTCTGTCGGTGGCACCGGCCCAGCCAATCTGAGTTTCCGATCCCCAATTAGGTTTCGCGATTTCTCTGCCCCTTTCTGATTTTAATCGGTCGAGCAGTGTTTCGAAGTTCTCTTTCCGGGTTTTTGTTGGGCGATTAGTCGAAAAGATGAAGGGAAGATATCAAAGAGACGAAGAGGACGTAGATGACACGAAGAGCGCCAAGTTCACGAAGATGCAGAAGAACATGAAGAGATTGGGAGGCGGCGGTCTCTCTCTTGAAACGTTCGCCAACTTGAAGTCGGCGAACGGTCGCTACAATCCTGCTTTGATCAGTACGATGTTCTTCTCTCATTCCAATTCCGAAAGATTTCTCTTTTTGATTTTTTTGAGGAATGATGATCCCTTTGTATCGGAATATAGCTACCGTGTTTTTGCTGTTTTTGGGTTTAGGTTTTAGAGTTGGGATTTAGGGATTCATGCAGGGTTCTATGGCTTCTGCCGCAAATAGGTTCTGTTGTGGACTTGGTATATTGTGGATTGCATTATTGGATTTGTTCTCATTGTCCAAACTTTTAAGCTGGATTTGTCCTGTACACTGAACCACCGACATTATGAGCTTGACCAAAGCGTTGGAACCTGCTAAAATAGCTTGAACGGAAACTTGCTCTCTACTCCATAACCGACCAGCACCAGGGATAGTAGAACTCCTTAGGTTAAAAAGATGGTTCTCATGATTATCCGAAGCTAGATGTTTTTATCAGCTTTTTGCATTCCTTTTGGGCAATGAATGGTGGAGCCAAACTATTTTGATGAAGAATGCGGCTCTTAAAGCTCTTCCCGTAATCGAATTCGTGTTCTTTTCCCCAACCTAACTGTGTTCCTTGTGCACATTGCCAGAGAAGCAAAAGGAATTCTACAAGAACGCTAAATATGTGAGCAAGTTTAAGAAGACGTTGAAGCAGCAAAATCCGGAAAATGACGCGTCCTCGTCTCGTCAAAGAGTCTTTGAGGTATCGCCTCGTTATAGTTAGTGGCAGTGACTTGACTTTATAAATTCATTGATCCCCTTTCCTGTTTGTTGGTCTGTCTTTTGTTCTCTTTCTGGTTCACTCAAAAGTCTTTGTGGCCTTGCTTTTGAGTTTGCTGCTGGTATCTGTCAAAGATATCCTTGTATATGCTGGCATCTACAGATGCGTTAACTTTTGTAGATCACGTAGAATTGTTTATCGGCATTGGCATACTAATGCGTACAAATTGTGTATGCATGTTTTCAGGGCAACAAAGAAGGCGGAGACAGGAGGGAGGTAGAGGTTGATGAGCAGAAGAGGAGATCGAAAAGCAAAGTCAGTTTGGAGGAGGTGTACAGAAAGAAACACGAGGAACTAGAGAAAGCGAGGACGGAGAGAGAAGCCATGATACAGGCAAAGAAGGAAGCGAGAGAAAAGGCCGAAGCACGGAGGAAAGAAGCGAAGGGGAAGATGCTGAAAAAGACCAGACATGGTCAGCCTCTCATGAAATACAGGATAGAGCATCTTCTTGAATCAATCAAGAACTCTTCCGAAAACCATTGAGACTGAAACAGAACCACATGACCAAGTCTCTGTCTCCCTGTCGATACAATGACGAAGATTTCAGCAGGACTTGTTTAAGTAGCACGGTGAAGGAAGAAGCTGCAAGGCAAAGTGGCAGTGATAACGGGGGCAGCGAGCGGGATCGGCAGAGCAACTGCAGAAACGTTCATCAGCCACGGCGCAAGGGTTGTGATAGCTGATATCAGAACTCGACTCGGTCAAGAAACCACCCGAGAACTCGGTCCCGACGCATCTTTCTTCGCCTGCGACGTCACCCGAGAATCCGACGTCTCCGACGCCGTCGATTTCGCCGTATCCCGCCACGAGAAACTCGATGTCATGTTCAACAATGCCGGCATTCCCTGTCAATCCCCCCTCAGCATCGTCGATCTCGATCTCGCCCTCTTTGACAAGGTATTTCTCCATTGAAAATAGATCGATTAACTTCATTTTGGTTCGGTTCGGTATATAAAAATCGAACGGTACAAAATTAAGGATACCGAACGGTTCAGTTCGGTTTGGAAATTCCGTAATGGGTTGGATTGGTATTAGTCTGGATACAGCAAAATCAGGAAGGAAGATGCATTTGCATGCCCTTTTGTGATCCGAGTTCTGGTTGTAGAAGAAGAAGCAATCCATTGTTGAAACTGGTAAATCGTTGTTATCTCCAGTTAATTGAGATGATACTACTAGGATTAACATTTGTAGCATCTGGTTAGTTTAAGTCTTCGGAACAAAAGATGTTCTGTCACTGTTTTCTAAGTCACTTGTCAAGATGTTCAGTTGTAAGATTCTTTTTTATGCTTGGCCTATATCTGACGGATACTGCAGTATGTCTCAGAAGGTTATTGGGAAATTTCAGAACTATTTTATAAAAATAAACAGCACATACTGCAATTTGGAAAGGCAAGAACAAAAACAAAGTATAGTAAGGTGGCTGGAGAAGCTATGGATTCTTGTGCAATGTCCAGACGAAATCAGGCATGTCCTCTCTCGGTCCAGCTACAGTTCTGTATATGTAAACCCTTTCTACTGGACAGCTCTCTGGTCTCGATTCTGGCGGTCCCCTTTCGTCGATGACCTCTACATTGAGCCTCGGCATCTTTTCGCTTAGGAGCTTGCATGCCCCGAAACTTACGGGGCATGATGACATCCAAAGGGATCGCATTGTTTCTAGTCTCTCTGCATTCTCCAAGATGGCCTCGTCGCCGAAGGGAGAGTCTCTGATCTCGAGCTTTCTCAAATTCTCGCAGCCTGACAACAAGTGTCGGAGCCCCATATCGCTCTCTCCAGCGAATGCTACCGATAGCATCTTGAGTTTTTTGGCGTGTCGTCCAATGTACTCGAAGGCCTTGTCCGTTAGGAGGCCCGAGACTGAGAGCCGCTGAAGATCTTTGCAGTGTTCGACTACGGCTCCGAATCCCTCGTCGAGCGGCTCAAGGGTTTGGTAATCAGGGGCAAATGGCTCCATTATGCAGAGGCGAAAGCACTTCAGATTTGGACGGTTTCGTGCTATGGTCACCATGGCCACATTGCTAAATTGGCGACAGAAGTAGAGAACAGATTCGAGATTCGGACAGCCGTCAGAGACAGAGACGAGGCCTTGTTCCGTCAGGTTTACATCTACTTCACCAGCATCCGGATCTGATGGAAACACCCTCAATTCTCGCATGTCCTTGCAGCATGATGCGACCGCTTCGAGGCCACTGTCTTCTATGAAGTCCAGCACCTGCACATATACATCTTTCAGTTGAAGATCCAAGACAATGGGACCAAAAACCTACAACATATGTCCAGATGTAGAACTCACCCATAGCTTCTGCAATTTCGGGCACTGACTAAGAAGCTTGACGAGATCATGACTGCGTATAGTGGCGTAGCTCAAGTTCAACGAAGTTAAACCAGATGAAACAGTGTAAAGAGCTGGAAGATAGTCAGGGATAACATCCCAAAGACCTGACAAGCATTTAAGGTCCTTACAACCCGAAAACGCTTCTGACAGGTCTGACAAGGCATGAGGTTGGAGCTCAGCAGAGAACGAGCCAGTGCCCAACTCAGTGAGTTGAGGTGCACGACGAAGTAACTCGTTGAGGTGGTCAAGAGACACGGCTCGGTTTAGGACAAGAGACTTGAGGTTGGGAGACCGAGCCACGAGACGTCTTAAATCTGAGGAACTGACTTCAGATTCAAGGCAAGAGAAGTTGAGAGAGACAAGTGAAGTGCATGTGTCGGGGAAATAGCTGAGCCAGTCTCCTCCAAGATCTTCCACTTCGCTCTCGCTCACGTCAAGCTCTGTCAGGTTACTGCATCAGAGAGACCAAAATCCATATCACTGCTTTTTCAGACAAGTTATATCAAGATCTATCATATGAAACACATTCGATATGGAAATCCGACAATCTTACAGTAGTTTCAAGTCAGTTCATCTGCCTTAAACTCTTAAGTTCATTTCAAATTCCTCTGCTTTCACAAGGAGAAACGGTGGAGTTTAACCAGGACGAGTCGGCTCACCTGCAGCTAGCGGCGATGGCGGCGAGTCCATCGGTTGTGAACCCTTCACACGACGAGAGGACGAGCACCTTGAAATCCCGAAACGACTCAGCGATCATCTCCAAGCACTCGTCGGTTACAACCATCCTCTTCATCCTGATCCCCTCCATCCACGGGTACGCCGCCGCGAACGCTGCGATCCACGGAAGCGCGTGGCCTCCCCAGCCATCGGGGACCAGATTGAAGTCGGCGAAGTGGGGCTTCCCCTTCAGAGACGCCGACCGGAGCTCCGGGAACCGCCGCGTCACAGCCGCGGGGCTCACGGCGTAGCAGTTTCCGACGAGGATCCGGCGCCTGCTCTGCCGCTCGATCTCGTACCACGACTTGCAGACGGCGGAGATGGCGTTGCGGTCCTCGCCGGAGCTAACGAAGGAGAAGATATGCTCGAGGATCTTGGCGGGAAACGAGGGACCCATCTCCATTGCTGGGAAACGATGAACAAGATCGAAGATTCGGAACGTCTATACGATTCAGAGAGGGAAGGTGAAAGAGTGATGAGCTATGAGCCGTGAAGCTTGCGTGTATATATAGCAATGGCGATGGAGACAGAGAGGAGACAAGGTCCATGTGGACATTAATGCGGTTGGACTTTCATCAGTTGAGTCCATGTGAGGTTATCCTCTTAATGTATTAATTAATTTTTAATAGCCTAATCTTTTGGTTAATTATATTTAGCAATTACTTAACAACCAAAGTGGTTGTGCAAAGTCCAATTTAAATGTTACATAGACAGAGATTTGAAACCATCAGTGGTTAGGAAAATATTGCAATCGAATAGAAAGTTACAAAATTCAAAATGATAAGAGATTTGAAAATGATAGGACAGAGAATTTCATATCAATGGGTCACATCTCATGTCGGACCAAAAATGAAAATTATTATACGATATAAGATAAGTCCATAGTTATGTGTCATCATCGCCTCACTGTTAAAACTCGCACGGATTCAGTGCTCGTAGCTTCACACGTGTCAGGTACCAAGCACGCCCAACGAGGCTAAGATGTGTCTGAAGCTCCTCTCGCATGGCGATTTCTCGCGGCCTTAGCCGAGACAGTTCCCAATAAGCTGTGTCGTTTTCACCGGTTAACGTCTCCTTTCTATCCAAATGTTGAAACGGCTTCAGCTGTCTTCTTCGTCTCTCCACCGCTTCGTCTCTCACACTGTCGCATTCGCTTCCGCGTCTTCCTTCCCTAGATATCGTGTCCGTACGCATTTTCCTTCGTTTTCTCGCCCTTTCTCTCCGATTCTCTCGAGACCCATTTCTTCTGCTAAGGTCTTAGCCATGGCGGAGGAGACCTCGTCTTCGACCTCATCCGGTTCTCATAAGCATACCAATCGTCTCGCCGCCGAACACAGCCCGTACCTTCTTCAGCATGCCCATAATCCGGTAATTGCTCTGTTTACTTTTGCGCTAAAGGATTGGTCTTTCTCAATTCTCTGTTTGGTTGAGGCAAAAACCCACCCCCCAGAGCAGAAACAAGTTATTCGGTTGATCATCTGAGTTAGGTTTTGTAATTCGGACTTTGGTAATCCGAAGCTGCAGAATTTAAATGTCATTATGCGATTATAGTCGAGTTTTGGCGTGATTGTAGCTTCAAGAACCGATTTTTTTAGCTTAAAGAATCGAATTTTTTGTGTGATCACAGTTGTTCCTGATTCGAATTCGTTTCATGGTTTGGCGAACAGGTTGATTGGTATCCGTGGGGGGAAGAAGCTTTCGCAGAAGCACGGAAGAGAGATGTGCCCATCTTCTTATCGAGTAGATAACTGCACTCTTGATCTTATGTCTCGAGTTTCCTTGACATTCCCTGAATCTTGGTACTAAGTTGCTTCGTCTTCCTTGTTGTGTTTTTGTGTGAAATCTTGAAGTTGGATACAGTACCTGTCACTGGTGAGGCTTCAACAACCTTCTGGATTTCCAGATTATGTTTACTTTACTGCCTGGAAACAAGGGTTTCAACCTGAAACCTAAAGTCTCTGAATCTGTCAGTATACATTCTAAATACATTTTGAAATGCCTTCCTTTGCTTATATAGTACATGAGAGGAAATCTCTTAGAAGTCTTGTAAATTTTAGGAATCCAATGTAGAGCAGAAAACTGCAGAAGAAGAGAGATGTTGAAGTGATAAATAGCATACATTTCAGTTTCATTCATGTAATGCCTTTGTTAGGTGCCACGTGATGGAGGTGGAATCTTTTGAAGATGAAGAAGTGGCGAAACTCTTAAATGGTTGGTTCGTCAGTATTAAGGTCGATCTGTTGTCATCTTTTCTTGTCAACCATGTTCTCTTGATATTACCGTCGAAGCATTTTTGTTTAACATATAAGTTCTGACAGGTGGATCGGGAAGAGAGGCCCGATGTTGACAAGGTAAAAGGTTTCTTCTTGCAATGAGATTTACCATTTGCGAGTGGTGTCTCGAACAAAGACTTGTGTTAGTGTGTTCTAGTTGTATCAGTTTCTTGAAATATGAATATTCACAATGATTGAGGGCTTACAGATTTGTTTTTTTCTTCGGCCCTATTCAGGTTTATATGTCATTCGTTCAGGCTCTGTATGGTGGTGGAGGGTGGCCAATGTCTGTCTTCCTTTCGCCCGATTTGAAGCCATTTATGGGTGGAACTTACTTTCACCCTGATGACAATTATGGAAGACCAGGGTTCAAGACTATCCTTAAGTAAGAACTTTTCTTATCTTGGTATCTAATGTCAGATCTTCCTGTCGGAAGGTGTATATAATCTAACATTAGCATCCTGTGGCTGATCCGGTATTGCTTCTATGTTTTACTTTGACTCTGGTTTCAGGAAGGTGAAAGATGCTTGGGACAATAGGAGGGATATGCTTGTGAAGAGCGGCACGTTTGCGCTCGATGAGCTGTCAAAAGCTTTATCTGCAAATGCTGAATCTGAGAAATTGCCTGATGGACTTTCTCAGACAGCTTTCCAGGAATGCGCTAAACAAGTACGGGTTTAACTCTGCTCTTTATAGAACGTATTAACAGAGAAAATAAACTGGGATATCTGGGTGAGATTGCATGGTTCATTTTTTGATTGGTACATGAATCTTTGTATATTTTCTACTTTTCCTTTTTTAGGAAAGTAGCAATTGTTAAGTTTTGTTTATACATCTGTCTTTCCTTTTTCTCCCTTCCAGCTCTCTAAGAGCTATGATTCAGAGTTTGGTGGGTTTGGATCAGCTCCAAAGTTCCCAAGACCTGTTGAGATCCAGCTGATGCTTTATCATTCTGAAAAGCTGGAGGGAGCTGGGAAAGCTAGCGAGGCAGGTGAATCCAAAGATATGGTTTTCTTTAGCTTGCAGAGAATGGCAAATGGAGGTATGCATGACCATATAGGAGGCGGCTTTCATAGATACAGCGTTGATGAGTGCTGGCATGGTGAGGTTTTACCTCTTTGCTCGTTGTCATTTGTATCCTCCGTGAATTATCAGCCGGGAAATAAATTTTTTGCTCCTTTCTGGGGGGTATTTTCACTTTTATTCGGCCTTTTTCTGGGTTGATTGTATATAGCGGATGAAAACATTTGAACTGGAGATTTCTCTTATTTTCTGGTGAAGTTCCACATTTTGAGAAGATGCTATACGATCAAGGACAACTGGCTAATGTCTACCTGGATGCGTTTTCCATCACCAAGGACGTTATGTATTCGTATGTATCCAGAGACATCCTTGATTACCTGAAGAGGGAAATGATCGGAACCGAAGGTGGAATTTTCTCGGCTGAGGATGCCGACAGCCTCGAGTTTGAAGGTGCAAAGCGAAAGAAAGAGGGGGCATTCTATATATGGACCAGCCAAGAGGTTGTTTCTTTGTTAGTTTGTTTCGTACAAAGCATTCATTTGTGTTTCCATCTGCTATCAAACGACATGTGTTTTTCTGATCCTGTTGTTTTATGTACTTTGTTTCAAGATTGATGACGTACTCGGGGAGAATGCAAGTCTTTTCAAGGAGCATTTCTACGTCAAGAAAATGGGTAATTGTGATCTCTCGAACAGGAGTGACCCACAAAATGAATTCAAGGGAAAGAATGTGCTGATTGAGAGAAATGACATGTCTGCCATGGCCCGAAAGTTCGGATTCTCGGTTGACAAGTACCCGGAGATTTTGGGTGAATGCAAAAGAAAGCTTTTCGATGCCAGGTCAAAGCGGTCTAGGCCGCATTTAGATGACAAGGTAATCCTTCTTTTAGAACAATACATTCATCTGGATACCTGATCTAAGTTTATATCTTCTACTGTTTCTTGCACATTATCCTTCGATTTTTATTTCTTCCAGGTAATTGTGTCGTGGAATGGTCTTGCGATTTCATCTCTTGCAAGGGCTTCCAAGATCCTCAAGGGTGAGCCGGAAAACACCAAATACTATTTTCCAGTTGTCGGTTGTCAGGTAATGAAGGATGCATGTCTTGCTGTCATAGCAATTCAGGTCTTTTACCATCAGTTTTTCCATCTGGCTTTGGTAAATTTTTCTGGCTTAGCTAACTTTCAGTTCTTGTCGATGAAACTAAATTCTGGTTCCAGCCCGAGGAGTACATAGAGGTTGCAGAGAAGGCGGCCTCCTTTATCAGAGGGTATCTCTACGACGGGCAGTCACGCAGGTTACAACGCAGTTACAGAAAGGGTCCTTCCAAAGCCCCGGGCTTCTTAGACGATTACGCTTTCCTGATCTCGGGTTTGCTTGATCTTTACGAGTGTGGGGGCGGGATCGAATGGCTTAGCTGGGCTATGGAACTTCAAGATATACAGGCAAGACCCATCTCCAAGCTATTTCTCCATAAAATGAGTTAAACCTGACTTGGAATTTCATCCTAGGATGAGTTGTTTCTCGACCAAGAAGGAGGTGGCTACTTCAATACTCCGGGGCATGACCCTTTGGTTATCCTTCGTGTGAAAGAGGATCATGATGGTGCAGAGCCTTCAGGGAATTCCGTTTCTGCCATTAACCTTGTGAGGTTTGCCTCCGTGGTCTCGGGGCAAAGATCTGACCGCTACAGGCAGACTGCAGAACGTCTCCTGGTTCTGTCTCAATCCCCTAATCTGAATTCGCTTTCTCGTTTTTGTTGAGAGAGCTTCATTCATGTTACAAAGCACCATCTCATGTCTAAATGTTCTGCAGGCGGTTTTCGAGGGGAGATTGAAAGAGATGGCAGTGGCAGTGCCATTGATGTGTTGTGCTGCTGACATGCTCTATGTCCCGGCGAGGAAGCAAGTCGTGTTGGTTGGTCGTAAGCCTTCCTCTGAACTCTGCAACATGCTTTCTGCAGTGCATTCAGTCTACGATCCAAATAAAACGGTATGAAACACGTGCTGCCTCTCTCTCTCTCTCTCTCGTAACACTTGAAAGAGGGTTTTATTTTCCGGGTTTTGTCCCTGAATGGCAGGTGATTCACATCGACCCTTCCAGTTCTGTGGACATGGAGTTCTGGGAAAAGCACAACATCAACATTGCAGACATTGCAAGGACCAACTATGCCGGTGGAGACAGAGCAGTGGCTCTTGTCTGCCAAAACTTCACTTGTAGCCCTCCCGTTTATGATCCAAATTCTCTCACGGAGCTTCTCGCCAAGTAAAACTGAAAGAAGCACTGGTTTCAAAGGTCATTGCAAGAAATTGCTTGCGGTGCAAGGAACAAGAGTGACGCATTAGCTTTGGTTAAGTCTTTACAAAGAAAAATGCTGAAAGAGGAAGCTGTAGCACCTTAGCTGTAGCTGTAGCTGTAGCTGTAGCTGTAGCTGTAGCTGTAGCTGTAGCTGTAGCTGTAGCTGGGAGAGAGGAGGTTCTCATGACGTGGTAAGATTACTGATACACTCAGATCATGCAAGCTTGGTTTCTGTTCTGACAATACCTGATACTGTCCTCATCATCATCAGTGGAAATCACAAAGAGAATCTATCCGTGTTTGGATAATCGTGTTCTTGTAAGCTGGTCTCTTTTACAAAACGCTACTCGTGAACCGGGTCATTGTCGGAAGGTCCGGTTTATTCCGCGAAACCGGACATTGGTCCGTATTCTGGTTCACAAGCGGCGTGAAGAAGAAGACAAGAGGGGAAAGTGATAAACAATGTCACATGTTACAAGGAAAAAAAACATGAGCGTTGGGGGACGTACATATGTATTGATATCATGGATTAGATATTTCATTTGCTGACGTCAGATCTTCATCCGGTTTCAGACATGAAAAAGAAACTCCCAGAAACCAAGGGAGAGGAGAGAGAGAGATTAGATATCTGACAAATGATGACAATCAATGTTTTCTGAGCAAAGGAGCCAAGTGGACAGCTGTATCCAATTCTGAAACTTGCTTAGCTGTAAATTATTATGGTCCTATTTTATTCCCATATCCTTTTTTACCATCCTTAGTCCCCACTGCTTTCCATGCATTTATCATCTCTTTCTCTCTCTCTCTCTCTCTCTCTCTCTCTCTATTCTTTTAAATGCTTAGATCTTTCTTTTTCATCTCTTCTCCATTATTGTTTTCTTTCTGACATTACCACTCAGATGATGCCCAAATACAAAGTTGCAAACTTTAAGACAGTAGCGTCTGATTCACATTTGTTGGATTAAACTTATATTGTTGTTGCTGTGTGGAGATTTGGAACCCGAGAACAGTCTAGATTTTTTAAATTTATACGAAAGAGATCTCAGATTGTGGACATAGGAGCATAAATTCTTGTCCTATTTTCTTGTACCAAGGATGCCCATCTTTCTCTCTCTCTCTCTCTCTGTGTGAGTGTGGGCCAGCTAAGGTTTAAAAGCGTAGGCACAGTAACGGCTACATTTCCCAATTATGTGTGTTCGATTTTGAAAGGGTGTGGGGATTTGTCCACTAATGCGTGTCCCGAATCACACGTCGAATCCAACGTGGCATTGGATGCCAGCTCATTCGCCTTTATATA
Organism: Tarenaya hassleriana; assembly: GCF_000463585.1. Classification (NCBI taxonomy): domain Eukaryota; kingdom Viridiplantae; phylum Streptophyta; class Magnoliopsida; order Brassicales; family Cleomaceae; genus Tarenaya; species Tarenaya hassleriana. Next base: position 3,696,977 of record NW_010969548.1, on the reverse strand, counting down.
CACTACACTCCCTCACTGTTATCTTCAAGCTCGGCTTGTGTCTCATAGACAGTGAGTGAGAGTCTGTGTGTGTGTGTGAGAGAGAGAGAGAGAGAGAGAGAGAGAGAGTCTTGACGGAGTGTAGAGGGTATGGATTGGTTCTTGTGGATGATGTGTTTGGCAATGTGTGGAGTGGTTTCTGGGGCCAAGTTTGAAGATTTGTACCAACCCAGTTGGGCTACAGACCACGTCGTCTACGAAGGAGATGTCATCGGGCTCAGGCTCGACAACTTCTCCGGTACATGCTAAACCTTAGACCCCCTTTGTTCTTGTTCTTGTTCTTTCTCTCTCAGCTTTGAAATTCTTCTGGTGTTAGCAATGGAATGACTGATTAAAATGATTGATTTCAGGAGCTGGGTTTGAATCCAAAAGCAAGTACATGTTCGGCAAAGTCTCCATCCAGATAAAGCTCGTCGAGGGCGACTCTGCCGGCACTGTCACTGCTTTCTATGTAACCACTCCCTTTTTCCTCTGTTCTTAGATTCTTTGTCACATACCCAGATGGATTTTTGATTAATCTTGACTGTGATATTGTGACAGATGTCATCAGACGGTCCGAATCACAACGAGTTCGATTTCGAGTTCTTGGGGAACACCACTGGTGAACCCTACCTGTTACAGACCAACATTTACGTGAACGGTGTCGGGAACAGAGAGCAGAGGCTTGACCTCTGGTTCGATCCCACCACTGACTTCCACACCTATTCCATCCTCTGGAATCAACGCATTGTCGTGTAAGTTTCAGATAGAGTGCACTCACAATGTCTTGTTCTGCATGCCATTTCTTCCTCACGTTTTGAGTATTAACATGGAAATGAAACCAGATTCATGGTGGATGAAACCCCGATAAGAGTCCACAAGAATCTTGAAGACAAAGGGATTCCATTTGCAAAGGATCAAGCCATGGGAGTGTACAGCTCGATCTGGAACGCAGACGATTGGGCAACACAAGGCGGTCTGGTCAAGACAGACTGGAGTCACGCCCCTTTTGTCGCCTCCTACAAGGGCTTTGTGATCGATGCTTGCGAATGTCCAACCTCCAATGACCTTAGCAAATGCAGCAATGACAAGAGGTTCTGGTGGGACGAGCCCACATTGTCTGAACTCAGCCTTCACCAGAGTCATCAGCTCGTGTGGGTTCGAGCCAACCACATGGTTTATGACTACTGCTTCGATGCCACTCGGTTCCCGGTTACTCCTCTCGAGTGCCAACACCATCGCCATTTGTAGTATATAGCCTTTAATTGTCTTGTCTGAAGGAGAAACCCATCTGATAAAGAAACATGTACCTTCATGTTATGATGCTATTAGTTCAATTCTCCACGTTCTTTCTAACTATGCTTGTTTATATCTGATTGTTCTCGGAGACTAAAATGGTTCGGACAATTGAGATAAGATCAAATAGGATGATTTGAAGGCGTTCTTAAACCACCTGAAACTGAGCCTTGCCATGTTTCTGCTCAAACATGGGGATGGCCTTGAAACAGATGACTCATCGGTCTGGATGCCTCTGCAAAGATTCGACCTGGAGACAGATGAGTAGATGGGGTCTTTCAGGGCATCTTCCAGTGCAAATATCTCCCTCCATTGAAGTCGAAGCAGAAGCTCTCCCTCTCTCCTTATAGTCTCTCCAAATACGTTCAGTTTTGTTAGATAGCCAGCAGAATTTCCCTTCACTGCTCTTTCCTTTGCAATCTTCTGCCTATTCAGAATAAAATAATGATTCACTGAAAGCAGATGGCTCGGCTTGATCAAGCAGAAGAAGAATTCAATAGATTATTATCAAATTTCAACTCTGTGGTAAGTACAGTTCTCAGGCACAAAAAAAAAAAGAAAAAAAGAAAAAGAAAATGCTGCTATCTTCCATCTTCAAGAGTTATGGTAAGCTCATTATGGGAGCATGTTTCTGGCTTGCCAGATGAAGAAGCTCTGCTAGACGGGCAACGCCTAACTACAAAAGCTGGTGGTTTAGGGGTTGGAAGAGTAGCGGTTTCACTACCGAGCATGAAGACAACATTTGACATGGTTGGACGGTCACTAGGGTCTTCTTGTACACAAAGCAATCCTACATTGAGGCACTTCAAGAATTCCTCAGTCTTGCAAGTTTCCTGAAGAACCGAATCCAGCAACTCAAGCCCTCTCTCCTCCTTCCACAGATGCCATGCCTGCAAGTGATGATTTTTCTCATGCAAGTTTAGTATTGAGATGTGTATGAAGAGACAGCAGCAGCGAAAAGGAAATTCTCAGTTCACTTACATAGCCCAATAGGCTTAAAGATTTTTCGGGTTCATAGAATCCGGTGTTCCTCTTCCCACTGATAGTCTCGATCACAACCACACCAAAACTAAAGACGTCTGACTTAAACGAAAAAAGACCATCGAATGCGTACTCTGGAGACATGTATCCACTGCAATTCAGAAAATCTAAGATGTTTACCAGAATCCAATTTAGTTCATGCAGAAAAAAAAACATGCCTCAAGAACCTACAGGCTCCAGAAGAGTGAAGGAAGGAACTTACTAAGTTCCAACAACTCTGTTCGTATTTGCTGCTGTTTCTTTGCCTCCAAATATTCTAGCCAAGCCAAAGTCAGAGATCTTGGGGTTCATCTCCTCATCTAACAGAATGTTGCTGGTTTTCAGATCCCGGTGTATGATTCTCAGCCTAGAGTCTTGATGTAGATACAGAAGACCCCTTGCAATTCCAAGAACGATCTTGCAACGCATATCCCAGTCCAGCAGATTGCACAGCTTTCGATCTTGAAAGATCCAAACTTTTACATTAGGAAAGCACAAGAAAGATTTATTTTGAAAAAGGGCAGCGTTCCACTTACCGAATATGAAGAAGTCTAAGCTTTTGTTCGGCATGTATTCATATAGCAACATCTTTTCTTCCCCTGCAACACAGTATCCAAGAAGTCTGACAAGATTCCTGTGTTGTAGCTTAGCAATCAACACAACTTCATTCTTGAATTCCTCCATTCCTTGTCCAGAGCAGCTTGAAAGCCTCTTCACAGCAAGCTCCTGTCCTCCGGGAAGCTTGCCCTGGACAAAAACCGGTTACAAAAATTCTAACCTTCCTTTCAATTGTCAAACCAAAAGGGATCAAAATATGAATTTATAATTCACCTTGTAAACTGGGCCAAATCCCCCTTGGCCTAGCTTGTTTGCATTTGAGAAGTTAGCTGTTGCAGTTAGAATGGTATCAAAATCAAAGGATGGAACATCTAAGCCTTGTGTGTCATCCTGTTTGAACCGTCCAGAGTCAATCAAATCTTTGATGTGTTTCTCACTACCGTATAAGTTAACTGCTCTTTGGATACTTGTATTGTTTACTTCTGCAGGATTTGAAGAATGACATGTACCCGTTATTTGGATTCCAGCACAAAAAATAAGATAGAGAAGGTGCAGGACACATACAGAAGAGTATTTTACCTAGTTCCTTGTAAACTCTTCTTCTTTGCAAATATATGTAAGTGACAGTGCTTGACAGGACGACCAGAATGGCTACACTTGCAAATGTCACCGCAATGATCATAGACACAGGCATTTTATACTGCCCTTTTCCACCAGTTTGTCCTCCAAGAACAGAACAAGAAACTTCATTAATCAGACAGTACAACTCACATCCAATTTTAAAAAAACCATGAACATTTCTCTGTAATACAAGTTTTGAATTGGGTTTTGTCATTGTTACCTTGGGTACAGTTCAGATTGAATCCATCCCATTGGAAATCTGGATTGCAGAGACACCGCTTGTTCCCATCTCCCATTCCACTGCAAGAGGAGTTAGGCCAATCCCTACAGTCTGTAGAAGACAAGCAAGTTGGCTCGGGAGGAGGATCCCACTGTATCTCCACTTCAGTTCCACCTGTGACCATGTCTTCGTTGCAATGACCCGTTACATGAAAAGGCAAAGACGGGCTTAACTCCAAACTTCTTTCCATCTGAGTTCCAGCTCTGCAGTTAACTGCATCTTTTGTCTTGATGAAAAACCCGTGTGCATCAGGATTGATGGTTGTGACATTGTAGTAACGGCCTGATGCTTCGAAAATGACTTGGCCAGTTGAAATATTGCAGTGGAAACTAAGATATGTACTGTCGCCGCATTCAGGAGCTGTGCTAAGAGGATACGGAATCGTATTTGTGCCACATGCCTCACAATCTCTACTTGTCAACTCTGCAGAATTTATGGTGTATTAAGAAATGCCTTGAACGATGAGATTGATAAATATCACGTGATAAGTTCAAGACCAAAACAATATTACCTATATCAGGAACTGCCACACGGATGTATATGTTACGGCTACCTAAGTAACCCTCTTTGAGATTGTTGAGATCCTCTAGCCAAATCCAGCATGCAGCTCGGCCATTACTGTTGATTTGACGTGTATCAGCTCCTTCGTATGAGTAAGCTTCGCATTGGCAGTTGTTCAGGCACTCTGCTCTGCACTCTTGTTCATTGTGGGCATCGAATCTTGAGTCTGGACTTCCCACTTCCACCACACTCAGATTCAAGAACATGTCTCCGACGCCATCCTTACTGCAGATCCTTGATTCTCTGAAGCATCCATCAGAAAAGTCTCCCTTATTCCATTTTTCTGGGAAGCTTGGTCTGAATCCTGGCAAACATTTGCACATCTGCTCGTTCTTGCTATTACAGCTACCGAAATTCCCGCAAGCATTGTAGATGCTGCATTTATCTCTAGGTTCAGCCCAAATCTGTCCCCATATCCTTTCACCGTCTAACTTAAAGTATTGAGCTTGGCCGGATGAACTCATGATAAATCTTGTGTCGGTATACAGAGATATTGATAGAGGTGGCACGGAGGCATTGTGCACAGTTATCGTCTCTGTGAAATTGGAAAGAAAGTAGGAAATGGCGTAAGGCATCTCGTCCGACCCGATGAATTTACCTGACACTCCAGTTTTCCAGTATCTCAGTGATCTTTTCCAAATGATGAACTGCTTCTCCTCTTCTTGATCCATCTCGAAAGAAAAGTTGCCTGGTGCTGGATCGTCGTAACTTTTCCATGATGTTAATGTCATGTTCTCATCCATCTTCATCCCTGGAAGAAACGTGTCGGTAGGATTCTGGAAACTCTGCCAAAGCATTACCTTTGACTCATTAGCTTCATCATCTCCGTTCTTCAACACAAAGTTGCCATTGTCCATCAGCTGCGCCGTCCTCTGCTCAGAAACAGAAGAAGATTCAAGACTGGTGGCCCAATACACTCTTCCCTTTGAATCAGTGACCCTGAGATTTCCATCTTTCGCGATAGCGAGAAAGCCAGAGGAATCCAGAAGTGGCGTTTCACGGTTGGCGACCCATACAACAGTTAGTGGATTCAAACGGTAATACCATATGCCCACGTACCTCCTACCATCCGAGCTTCCATTAGGAGTAAAGAAGCCGAGCTCGAACTTCTGGCCAGCTGAAACAAGAGTGTCTCCATGGCTGTCATATATGAATGTATCGTTCAATGATGTTATGGTGTCTTCAGCAAAGCAATCTAACCGATAAACATCCAGGAAAAAGATGTAGAAGAAGACAGAGAGTAGCATCTCTCCAACAGACCGTATCACTCATCTGGTTTTTTCTGTCTTGTTCTTAAGGATTCAAAGGTGGCGAAAAGTTCACCACGTGATGACTTTCAACATCAAAGAATGCCCCACCTCGACCAAGAAAAAAAGAAGAAAAGTTGCTATGGGACGCAGCTAATCATGTTCCCAAGATTGGCATAAAAGAAGCTTCCAAGAAAGAGAGCAGAAAAAGACTCACTTGTCCATCTGAAGCAAATCAAGAAAAGCAGATACTCGCTATATGTCAATTTCAGCATAGATATATGCAAAGATCACACACCAATATAGACAGTTTCAGTTACAGATCTATAAACAGAGCACAAGTTATCATTTATTACTAAACAAAGATAGAGTGCAGTTGAAAAAGATAGGGAGGGTACCTACATGTGAATTATTGGGAAAGGGACAGTGGTAGTGGTGGGAATAAGAAGTCAAGGTCGTTGCCCACATTGGTGTTTTCGAAATAGAGTGGCTCTCCGTGGACCCTCCGCCATCTTTTTAACCAGCATTTCCGCATTCATTGAGAGATTCGAGGATTTGACATTTGACAGTGAAGGACTTTTGTCTTTGAAAATCTTCACCTTAAAAGTTCGTGTAAAGCAAAAACGACAACGCGTTTTAGGCAGCTTTACTCTTTGGTTAAACGAAAAGGGTTCGCCAGATACGATGCAAACTATGTCCATCTATTCTACTCTCAGACACAATTGTTATGCTCAATCACTTCCTCAAGCTACAGTCTTTTGAAGAATCTGACAAAAGCTCAGACTGGTTTCTCTAAACAAAATGGGCAAACCTCTTCCAAGTTCCTCGTCTTCCAAGAGTTCACTGCAAACTCAGACATACAAAGGAGCAATCAAGATGACTATGACAACGTAATCTTAAGGCATAATAACAAGGAACCATATAGCATACAACCAGAAAGCTCTCATCTTTTCCTAGAATCATGCATACAACATTAGATTTTGTTCAGCCAGACAAAGATAAGATGCAGTCGAGATGCGTGATCAGATTTTGATGCACTAAATGAGCAGCTTTCAGACACAATCAAGAACTTCTACCTCACGCTTGATGGACGGCGAAATTTGTCGATTTGGAGGTCGCTTATTCAGTACATACGTGCCCAAAGATTCAAATTTTACTTTGAGGGTCAAAACCTCATTCCCAGTCCGAGACACACCATTCACACCCTTCACAAGAGAGGAGCCAGAAGCTTCTGGTACCAGGATAATCATGGCGGAAAAGAGATCCCTTTCACCAGAACATAGAAAAAGATTCGACGAGACCCAGAAGAAAACAACGTGATACGCTTAAGAAGAAGAGGGAGGGAGCTTGAGAAGCCATGGCCATGGCAATTCCGCAGTGAGCAGCAACTTTGAAACCGAAGCCATGGCGGTACTTACGGTCCCAGAGAGGAGTCAGAGGACGACGACGATTCTCTTTCTTCTTGCATTCCAATCGGGCTAGAGGCCTAGAAATTGCGGGCTATAATAAGGCCCAATACAGACTAGTAATGGCCCATAATATGCATAGACGGGTTATTCCCACCAAGGGTCCGGTTTAATACCGACAAACCGGTCCGGTTCACAAGAATTTTTGCTAAAAGGACTTCCACATGGGAAAATCAGAGCCATTGACCATTTGGTCCATTTCCAGACACGTGTGGTAGGTTCAATTTGAACAAGACTTCGTTAGGGCAAGTAAAACGTGGATCCGCGCCTGTCTTTCGTTGTACAAATTTGATCCTTTGCAGCTGATTTCGGTGTTTCTCCTCCGAATCTCCGAGAATTCAATCTGGTTCTGCCCGCTGGTAAATTCTATTCCTCCCCTTTCCTTCGATCTACCAATTTTCGTTGTCGCGAGATTTCGCGTTTGTTTCTTGCGAGTTTACGCGAGTGCATCGTTTTCCGTGGTGTCTATCCCGGTTTCGTGTTGTCTGTGCCATTGGAATGTACCGTTTACGTGTAATAAGCAATTCGTATTGTCTGCGCCATTGGAATGCACCGCTGGTTATGGCGCCTCTTGTTTGATTGCTGATTAGATTTTGTCAGACAAACAATGTCGTTTGGCTTCGCACACTTTATGTGAATATAATTTGAGCGGCGTTTACCATAAAAGTTACAAGATTATCGACATCGTTTGTCCAATCCAGTTTCCCTCTCTTCCTCTGAGATTGTTTTTTTTTTTCCACAAAGTTTTGATTTTTCAGAAACTCGGGGTGTTCGGTGGTTTTGTTCGGTGGTTCTTTTCCATCAGGTGAGCAACTCGTCTGTATGTGGGAGGCTAGGTTTTCTTAAGTTTGAACAATCCTTCTTCACTCTGGCCGCTACCGCAAAGTCTGACTCTTCTCGCACCTCTGAGCGGGTGTGGGGTGGTCTCGAGGTGGTGAATTCACCGTGCCTTCCTAGGAAATCTGCATCATCGATAGTATGGAGGCTCCGTCGTGTTTCAGAGGGTCTGTCCATTGATTACGGCTAAGGTGATTTTTCAGCATATAACCTTAAAGCCGGAAAGAAACTTCTGTTTTCGCAAGCATAAACTCGATTCTGTTGTTTCTATTTTGCGGATGTTAACTAGAGGAAGAACATGTTCAGGTGAAGTTTTTCTGTTTAATCTTATCTGCTGTTCAGCTGGCCCCTGCTCTAGGATGTAGTAGTAGTTGTTAAATGAGACAAAAATGGTCAGGTTTTCATGTTTCAACACAGACGCCCATCAGCACAAATCTAAGGTGAGTAGTAGGGCCGCTGGTTCTTGTCGTTTATGACCTTTATTGTGCATTCTATAGATGATACTCCTTTTGTCCCACGAGAAGCTGTTAATAGCATTTTTTTACGGTGATGTAGAAAACCTTGGAGGCTTTCTCAGAACGAGTCAAAGAAGACGGATTTACTTCTAAAAGCTTGAGCTCTGTCATCTATGGGGGAAGCATCACTTCTGTTTATGGAAACAGCAAACCCACTGGTTTTAAAGATCGTGACTGGAAATCTGAGGACATTAAGACCAACATCAATCTTGAGCGTGATATTGAGATACATCAGGTAATGAATCTCATGAAAAGTCAGTCGCATGGGGATGTATTATACTTGGATGGGAGTGATGCCACAGAGAATGGTACAGATGATGGGGTAGACCGCATGACTTCTCCAGATTATCTTAAACGAAATTGTTTTGTAGCACCCGGCAGTAGCAAGCAAGTAGAAGGAAGCCCGTCTAGTCTATATCAGAAAGCTCCTCTAAATTCAGATCAAGCCGTCAATGGATCATTCTCTGTTGGTGATCCTCATCGTGCTGATAAAGACAACCATCAGTTGGAAGATTCATCTTTGTCTGGTGAACAAGCGGGTGATTCAAACAGCCATATGCCTCGCACATCACCAGCGATGGTGAGATCAAGTTCAACGCCTAATATTGCTGACTCCATACACGCATCAGGAAGAGCTTCTCTTTTCAAATATTCATCTGGTCACTTTAGATCTTCTGATGACCTACGTGTCCTAGACATGCATCACAGGGAGAAATCAGACCTTGAGACTGGTACAGAGGCGAGGCAAGAGCAAGGTCAGGATCATGGTATGCATAAATCCAGAGGTAACAGTGTGGAAAATTTCATGGACGATGGCTATGATACATATGGTTATTCTTCCTTGGCAAAAGATTGGATAGTACCAGCTACAGATGAGCTGAAATCAAGAGAACCCCATCAGGGAGAATCATCGAATCAACGACTAGAATTTCCAAGCAAGGATTTTAAAATCAAGCGCATTGAGGAGTGGGTTAATGACCTTCAACATGTCAGCTTGCCCGGTGAAGTGGATGAATCAACAGACTATGATGATGAGACATATAGGGAACAACACATTGCATTGAATGGGTCGACAGCTGCTAAGGTAGATCTCAAGTTAAATCCTGGAATGGAAGGCACAAAGAAATATATATCTTCTTTAAGTGCCTCTTCTACCACGGCACATCTGGTGAATCATGGCCTGGTCGTGATTCCATTCCTCAGTGCGTTTGTTGGCCTGAGGGTGCTTAATCTATCAGGAAATGCAGTAGGTTGTACTTCTCTCCTGATTTTATCCTCTGATTGTTTTTGTGTTTTGCTTAAATTGTCTTCTAATAATATAATCCCTCTTTATACTCGCTACAGTTAGGATCACTGCAGGTGCTCTTCCTCGGGGACTCCATGTACTGAATTTGTCCAAAAACAGTATAGCAACTATCGAGGGCCTACGTGAGCTCGCCCGGCTTCGCATACTAGACCTGAGCTACAACCGAATACTAAAGATTGGTCATGGTATGTCTTGCTCTGTTTTATCCTTTTTCTCTAGTCATCATACACTATAGTGTCTGAATCTGAAGTCGCAGTTTCTGGTGTCAACATAGGCCTGGCTTCTTGTTCCTCTCTGAAGGAACTATACCTAGCTGGGAACAAAATCAGTGAAGTAGAGGGCCTCCATCGTCTGTTAAAGCTAACTGTGTTGGATTTACGCTTCAACAAGATCTCGACGGCCAAAGGTCTAGGCCAGCTCGCTGCTAACTACAATTCACTTCAGGCCATAAGCTTGGAAGGTAACCCTGCCCAGAAGAACGTAGGAGACGAGCAACTGAAAAAGTACCTGTTGGGTATCCTCCCGAAATTGGCATACTTCAACCGGCAAGCCATTAAGGGTGCGTCGGACCGCCGCCGTGTTGGAGTGAGCAGCCATCAGTTAGAGCGAGGCCACAGATCAGAGCTCAAGAAGAGCAGCATGACGAGTAACCTCGGTGCAGCAAAAGGGCATAAGCCCTCATCATCCATGGCTGCTCGCAGGACTCAGGCTGGAGCTTCACAGAAGAGGTCCAGGGACAGAAGCAGCCGTCTTCCACCGGCCGGACTAAAAGGGTCTACTCCTGCTGCTGCTGCGTACGAGATTCATTACGCTGCGATTGAAAGTAGATTATCAAACCTCAGATCGGAACTCTCCATGCGAAGGAGCCGAAGTGAAGGGACTCTGGGAGCTTTCTGACTGAAGCCATGCCATATGAGAATGAGATCTTACCCTGTTGCCGGGATGGAATCTTGTGAGGCTATTCCTTCTCTCCTTGTCCGAGTTCATGTTGTGTTTTGTCTGCAATACATCTCCAAAAAACATTTAGAAGCATTGATTCATTGGCTTTGCCTCTTCTCAATAATATGTCTGAAAAACCATGTTGATGTCTTGATGAGTTAGTGTGATCTGACGTGGTCCACTGCGGCGCTTAGTGGATCTAGCTCCTGGTAGTTCGTCTTTGACGTGGCATAATGGTTGTTAATGGGCCTGGTTGGGTCCAGGCCCATTAGGTCTCTATCGGCCCATACATATGATTTAGAACAGAATTGGTCCGCAAAGTTGCAATATGGACTGAAAGAAGCATAAAGTAATGCAAGAAGAAGTGGTCCGATGTTGCATATCACAGAAGCAGAGATTCTGGCAAATTGGATCCATATGGTCTCAGGTGAGGAACGTTCATTATGAAAGTTGTAATACTTGTATTTCCTTTTGTGAACCATCAATAACTGAAACCCAAATTAATACTGATTGATTTCAGTAATTGCCAGTTGTATTACTATATATTAGAGTTACCACCAATGCTCATAAGCTTCTTCTTCTTCTTTTTTGAATGCAAGAACAATGTTATCTTACAAATGCAGAAACTACTAAGCGGCGATATTAAACACGATGACGGAACATAATGGTTGACAAGATCTGGGTTTCGAGTTTCTGTCTTGTTGTTTTCTTGTGCTGATCGTCCTCACTTTCTTGGATTGGTGGAGGGCAACTTGGTTGTTTTTTTTTTGAAGCAGAGACTAATGGAGAGAGACAGCAAGTGTCCCTGTCAATGGGACCAGTGGGGAATTCATGGCAAGTGTTGCATAACTGAAAATATGTCTGGATGGACCGCCCCTTGCTTTCTAACAACGGCCACTAGCCTTCCTCCGTTTCGGTGGAGAATCCAAAGTCGTGAAGCTCCTGTTGCTTTCAGAGCTCGAAAATCTCTGGTCAAGTACGTTTACTGCCGTATCTGCGCTTCCCTCGTTCTCCTCCTCGCTCTCTCTCTCTTGCATTGCGTTGTAGC
>NW_010969548.1:3682894-3685144 GCF_000463585.1 Tarenaya hassleriana | reverse complement strand
CGTGTAGGGTGGTAACTAATGAGACAACGGATCCAAACACAAGCCAGAAAGAACAATGAATGCCTCTTCCGCTTCCATTACCTTATCTACGTATGAACATTGGGAAACAGTGGTAAAGAAACGTGGGAATTGCAGAGGACACAGCTCTGCTGAAGCGACCAGAAGAGCCGAAGCAGCCATTACTGATGGTTTGAACTCGAGGAACTTAATATCTGCAAGAAACAGAGACCAAGAAAACAAAAGGGTTTTCATATAAACGATCAAAGAAGATACTTTTTTTTTTGTTTCAGGCGAGTGATCATGGATGTGGTACCGTGTTGAAAATGGAAGACAAGATCATGGGCTCGGGCTTTGAGGGAATGTCTTGAGAAGGAGTCTCCAGACTCAAAGAGATGGAGGAAGAAGGAAGAGAAGGAGAAGGGAGTGATAGAGCGCATTCTCCATTTGAGAGCTCCCAGTATCACATTATCCATTCTCTCTATCGTCTGTGTGTCGAATATCACACCTCCCTCGCCCTGCCAATACGCATTCACATTTCGTCATCACATGCACATTATCTGAATAAAGACTCGATCTTTTGCCCGGATACAGAGCTTCTTGGTGTATGCTTTATACCTGAAGATCAGATACAGAGCTATTCGGCTTCCTCATCTTGGCAGACAAGGAGACGCAAGAGAGAGAGATCAGCCTCAAGCACCATGGCTTAGATTGCTGCAAAATTAGTGACACTTAAGATAAAGAATTGCCAAAAATGCAACCACAAGTCAAGAGAAGATGTCGGAAGATTCTCCTATACCGGCACTTCGTGGCAGGACAAGAACCTGTCCAGGTAGTTCACGGCCAGATACGTCAGAGAAGGGTCGTGGAATTTACCGGAATACTGCAGCATAAATCCAAATCCGACAACGTTAACAGTACGGCAGGGACATAAAACAAAAAAAAGACCCAGAAAAGATAAAGAGGGGATGGAATGTGGGCAGTTACGAGACGATCAAAAACCAAAACCTGAAAGATTGAGGAAATGGCCTGACGTCGATTAGAGAAGTGAGAAGGAGACGACTTGATTCTGTGTAAGTAAAGAGACGAAGGCATGTGTTGGGATTCGACGAGGAAGAGAGCAGACGGTAAGGGTCCGTTTGCATCTGTGGGGTTATGGATGAGAGAGTGTGAGAGAGGATGTTCAAGCTGAAACTCCTCCATTGATGACACTCTCTCCATCTGCTTACTTCTTCTTCCTTGTAAGTTTCAAGAAGACGAAGGGGAGAGAGAGAGAGAGAGAGAGAAGAGAGAAGTTGTCTTTTTATTGCATAAACGGAAACACAGTGAAAGGAGAGGGTTTGGTCTTTTGAGGGACAATCACTCACTTGGACTCTCTCATCTTCTATATATAACTTATCTTCAACACATGATTTCTTTATGATTAAGCAATTAATTTTCATGGACAATAATCTAAAAAATTATCGGTTATAACTATTCAATACTTGTTTTCACGAATAACTGTATTAATTTACACAAATAGCTCTACAGACAACTTTGATTTTCTTGTCCTTTGTCTTTGTACTCTCCTCTTACCTTTGTTCAAACTAAAACTTTGCTATACAATATTGTATATGTATATATGTGTATATATATATATATATAATATTTGAATTCATAATGTAGATAACCTATGCTTTTTGTTGTGTTAGGTTTTGAATTTCCCTGTGGCTTTTCTTGTGAAGTTCAATTTAGAAAACTAAAGTCAATCAGGAAGAAAAATGCATTGTGAATAGGCCCCTTATTTACTTCATCCTTATGCGGCCACAGTCTGCACGTTTATTTTAACACAGAGATGTTATATATGCTTGCAAACCCTTTAAATATACGCCAATTAAAAAAATGGTACGATAAATTGTTACTGTGATATGCAGACCAATAAATAAAATTTAAAAAATTACAACATAGAAAAGTAAAAGAGTGAAAAAAAAAGGGTAAAAGATTCAAAGCTAAATGGAAAAACATTTAACAAAACACCCAAATTCTTTTAAGCTTGTCACCTTCCCGCACATATAATTTATTCAATTTCTGTATGAATTTCGAATTAAACCGATCGATATGTGCACGACCAAATCATGAGTCGTGTCGGCATTAGTGTACGTGGAGTTTTGCATCATCGATCCAAATGCATGTGATTATGGTGATAATTAAGTACCGCCGACGTGGCAAGCAGTCATTGGATTATCATTGGAAACCCCCCCCCCCCCCCACCTC
>NW_010969548.1:3672125-3682678 GCF_000463585.1 Tarenaya hassleriana | reverse complement strand
CCCCCATGTTTTACCAATATATTGTTTGTTTATTTGCAATTGCATTGACCGGTCATCTAATCCCCGCGAGCTTTCTTTCCATCATGACCACAACTTCAATAACCTTTTGTACCTATATATATATATATGTATGTATAATGTATGTATATGGCATGGCTCGATATAGATACATACATTTGTTAGCCAATACCACTGAGATTACGGTCATATTTATTTAAAATAAATCATCTTAAACCAATGATAATTAATCAATATTAATTCAACGTGTATGATTCCAATAAAACCCAATTCATAATTTTATGCACATGATTGGTCCCATTAATTAGATATACACGGGGGTAGAATCCGATGATTTGGTGTGTTTCCATGGAATCCAAAGGGTTATATCTATGCATAGAAAATGGAGGATGTATCACAACGGGAAGTCTAAAAGTTTTTTTTTTATTTTTATAAGCGATGATTATGAAATTCGAAGGGAATGGGGCGTTGCGTAATCCAAAATGTTTTCTTTAATTTATTGGTTACAACAACATTGATTATATTTTGTCTCATTTAATAAAAATTCGTAACTCTTCCTTAGCTTTTTTTTTGGTCGGGTCTTGAGAAATTTTAAATCACGGGTCTGCGTCAAATTCATGGCTTTTGAGTCATAATAACAAGACGTTGGATTATACACCAATATATATAGTAGAGAGAGAGGCATAAGTCTCAGACTTATAGATTTATAAAGAATAATGTAATTTGACCGTACGTACAATAAGATGTGTAATGTTGGTGGGATGGTTTTCAAGCATGCATGATAATTAGAAAAATGGTTACATGACATGTAAATATGCGAAAAGCATAGGGATGCTTCATATGTGGAAATTAAAATTGATAAATAGAAAAGCGAAGACAAAAAAAGGGGGAGAGAGATTTGGGAGACAAAAAGGGTTGTGAATCACTTCGTTGGACCGACGACTTTAAGAAATCGCTTCGTTGCCTTGGGGGTGCCTTGCTTCGAGATTGCGCCATCTTTTCTTGTCCCCTCTCTCTCTCTCTCTCTCTCTCTCTCTCATGATTAAACATAGATAATATATGATGTGTTTTTTTATATAGGGATTGATTATATATAATTGCATTACGTATAACATATATATATATAAGTGTTATGTGTTTTTTTTTTATAATTTGAAAATTTATCTTACTTTTGATCCAACCAAATCTCTAAGAGTAACGGAAAAGTCGGATAAATACTTCTTTTTTTACGTTTATATTTTAATCCGGATAAAAGCAAAGAAAGTGTTATGTTATGTTGATCATGGGAGTTAAATTATTATTTTTTTAATTATTGACTGGTTATTATAAAACCATACAAATCTCAAACATGGATTATATATATATATATATATATATATATATACACACATTCTACTTACGTACTTGCTAATTTTTAGGGTTTCAGTGAGTAAAATTACATTGGTGACTTGAATAGAGGAATATGACAAGGCATGGAAAGACGACAATAACCCTTTTTTTTATAAAAAAAAAAATGCATTGGTAAAAGAGAAAGGCTAAAGGGACTCCGAACACATTTATTTTTCCTTGGAACAAAGACCTCCCGTATTGTATATATATACACACACACACACATAACATAAATACGCAAAATATTTCGATAACTAAGCAACAAGAAATGGTATACCAACGACCTTATAACCATATTATTATATATATTATATAGTTGAAAGAAGTAGTTGAACAAGTTTTGATATATATATATATATATATATGTACATACACATACCCATTTGTATAGTAAAACGTGATTTTCGTTAGTTAGATTTTGAATTGAGCTTATGTTTAAGGAATTATGATGGTCGCAATATTAAATGTACCCGTTTGTACATCTTGGTTCACATGAATAAATCATTGTTAGGGGCGGTATGGAACCATATTCATTATATACATATATATATGTGTGTGTGTGTGTGAGGAGGAAAACTTAGGGTGTTGATAATTAATGTCATAATATATATATATATATATATATATATATATATATATAATTGACATGTGATATAGTATAAGATATTTTCCATATATAGATTAGAATAAAAGGATGTCATGAGTGGATTGTTCTAACGAAAGATTCAAGGCAGACTGAAAAATGGCAGAGACGAAGAAGATTTACAAACCCTAATTAATTATGTGAAACTGATTACCCAATGAAACAAGGAAACAACTTGTGGTTCATTGGAAAGGAATAAATAATTAATAATAAATAATAAATAAATAAATAAAAAAAGACGAAGAAAGCAAAGAGACAACACATGCAAGCACGTGATGAGTGCATGTCCCTCACGCCATGCACATCTCATCATCGTTTTCCCTCTCTCTCTCTCTTTTCCTTTTTCCTCAACAATTATAAACAAATTCGTAAGAAATTCAATTTCGTGGATGGGCTGATTAGTTAAAGCCCATTCAGTGATAGCCAGAAATATTTATTGGGCCGAACAGGCCCATATGATTTTATGTAGGCCCATATTATTAACATATGGGCCGAAAAGGCCCATATTTATTAATCGCCAAGAGAATCTAAAATCTGGAAATTATCAGGAGAGGCAATAAAAAAAAATATATGTGGCTGTGTGGGATCAGAGACCGGCGCGTGCCTTATCTGCTTCTCTCTCAGTGGTCGTTATAGCTCTGCGAGCATCACTTCTCCTCCTCTTCCATATCATCAGAGCTCCAATTCAACCCAGAAGCTCCGATTCGGATTCTACTTCTCATCCATGGCGTCCTCATCTCTCTCCCCCGCTACTCAGGTTCATCGATCGCTCTTCCTGTTCGTGGGTTTAGCTCCAGTTCTTTCTTCTGATGAAGCAGTCTCAAATTCGTTCTCAATCGATCATTTATCTCCGTATATTTGTTGATATTCGTTGAATTTGGCGGATTTGGTGACCGGGTTTTTCGTGAAATTGCAGCTGGGTTCGACCAGATGTGGCATGATGGCGCCATCGCGTGCCTTGTTGGTTAAGCCGACCAGGACGCAGATGACTAGGAGGGAGAAGGGTTTGAGAATTACTTGTCAGGCGACAAGCATTCCGGCCGACAGGGTTCCGGACATGGGGAAGAGACAACTCATGAATCTGCTCCTGTTGGGTGCTATTTCCCTGCCGTCTGGTTTCATGCTTGTCCCTTACGCCACCTTCTTTGCCCCTCCTGGGTCAGTTCCCTGTCACCCCTTGACTGAATTCCGCGTTTTTTTTTATTGAAGATATTTGGTGAATCTTGGATCTAAATTCCCATTACTCTGATCTCTATTGTATCACTGGGTTTTCTCCGTATATATATCTGTTAATCCATGGTAGTGTTCATTGCCCCTTTTTGGTAGTTTCATTGAGGAAATGGAGTTTCTATTTCTGTCAAGTATCACGATGAAGTGGTTGAAAAAGTATTTTGAGACTTGTTCATAGCAGAGTTCTCGTTTCATATTTCAGATCAATAACACAACTATGGCCTTTATTCGCTGGCCATTGGTGCGTAAATTTACTGATTATTTCTGTGATATGACTTTGGTCGGTGACTTGGAATGCAGTGGCCGAGGTGCCGGTGGTGGCACTGTTGCAAAGGATGCACTCGGAAATGATATAGTTGCAGCCGAATGGATCAAGACCCATGGCGCTGGTGACCGAACCTTGACCCAAGGACTAAAGGTAAACTTGATATGGTTCCAAAATGTTGCTATCAGATGAGATTGTTGATTCACATGTAGTTTATGACAAATGGAGAATCTGAAAGTTTGACCACTCACTGTTTGTTTGGTATGAATATGCAGGGAGACCCGACCTACCTGGTTGTGGAGAACGACAAAACTCTCGCGACATACGGTATCAATGCAGTATGCACTCACCTCGGGTGTGTTGTCCCGTGGAACAAAGCCGAGAACAAATTCATCTGTCCTTGCCATGGATCTCAGTACAACAATCAGGGCAGAGTGGTTAGAGGTCCTGCCCCACTGGTAAGAGCCACCACACATTTAACTCTCTTGAAACACTCCAACCCATGTCAGAACACATCAAAACTGACAGTAATTTATCGGGTATACGAAAATGGAATTGATCTTTATACGGTCTGTGGAACAGTCTCTGGCATTGGCACATGCGGATATCGACGATGGGAAGGTGGTGTTCGTTCCGTGGGTTGAAACCGACTTCAGGACCGGTGAAGCTCCATGGTGGTCTTGAACCGGGGAGCCTCTCCTTAGCTCATCCTTGTAGAAAGAAAGTTGTGTCTGTTTCTCTACCACTTGTTCAATGTTTTTTCCCTCTTGTGAGCTTGTAATCATCACCCTCTCTTGGCAATACTCAAAGATTTCTTCCCCGTATAGTATTTATGTTCATTCACTTTCCCAACGTCTTTGTGCAGCAGAAGAACTGAATGTGTAAGTAATGGTGATATTGTTGTTTAGTACAATTCTCGTTATCAAATACCGAATTTGATAGATTGTAGGAGTGGATATAGATCGGATATTCGAGTTTTTAGGATGCTCAACAAGATTTGAGAATATATATAGTGGAAATTTATCGGAAATTTAGATATCTACAGTAAACGTCATTTTATTTATAATATGTAGATTTTATTCAAATTTGGGTATTCATGACCAATCGGGTATCCGAAAATCCACGGGTCTTGAAGTTCAACACCCACCGTCTAGTTTGGTGGTTGGCACAAGAGTGTGTTGAAAAACCACACCATAACTTCACTTACCCGGTGGTTGCATACACACAACGACGCTCTCCCTTTATAAACACTTTGCTCTCACTGTCTGTACTGTATCTCACCATGCCTCCTCATCAGCTCAATGTCATAGAGACCAGCCACGTCTCTCCACCACGAGGCTCGGCCCCATCTGTCACTCTTCCGCTCACGTTCTTTGACGTACCATGGCTCACTCTCCCCCTCGTACAGTCCGTCTTCTTCTACTCTTACAATGACTCGACAGCTCAATTTTTGTCCGACACCCTTCCTATCCTCAAACACTCTCTGTCCCTCACTCTTCAGCATTTTTACCCATTTGCTGGCGCCCTGATCTGTCCACCCCGCCCTGAACCTCCTTATCTCCGCTTCATCGACGGCCAAGACTCTCTCCTTTTCACCGTTGCGGAATCAACAGAACACAATTTCGAACATCTCAAAGCTGATTACCCTAAAGATGTCAGACTCTTACATGACTTGCTGCCTAAGTTACCCCCTGCCATTGAGATCGCTCCCGAGAGAGTTCTGAAACGCCCCGTCATGGCAATTCAAGTCACTGTTTTTCCAAACACCGGAATCTGCATAGGGAAAACACAAAGTCATGTGTCCAGTGATGGAGTCTCGGCGATGCATTTCATCAAGTACTGGACGTCAATGTGCAAGAGCATGACAGTAGACAGAGATTCGCTTCACCGTCTCTCGCTTCCACCACCAAACCTCACCAGCAGAGCTGCGATCAAAGATCCTGCCGACATAATCAAAGGGCACTTAGAGCGTTTCTGGAGCATCAAATCTGAAAACGGTGACAGACATGACACTATTGATCGTCCGAGGAACATGGTCCGAGCTACGTTTTCAATGAGCCGAGCCCAGATCGAGAATCTTAAACAATGGGTTCACGAACGGTCAGCAAATCAATCGCCCGTGTCGAGCTTCGTGGTGACTGTGGCATTTACCTGGGCTTGCCTAATCAAATCGCTCATGGACGACGCAGACAAAGAACAGGGAAACGATGAGACCTTTCGATTGCTCAACAACGTGGATTGCCGAAACAGACTGAAATGCGACGAACATATACCATCCACGTACTTCGGAAACTGCATGGCGCCAGGGATTGTATCCGTGAAGAAACGTGACCTGCTCGGAGAAAACGGCGTTATGGAAGCCGCAAAAGCAATAGCGGGTCAGATAAAGGAAATGCTATCGAGCGACATTCTGAGAACGGCACCAACATGGTCGGGAGAGGTACGCAAATGGGTAATGACGCGATTTAAGATGTCGGTGGCAGGGGCTCCGCAGCTGCGGATGTACGACATGGATTTCGGAATAGGGAAGCCCTGTAAAGTGGAGATAGTGCATGTAGAGTCTGGCGATTCATTTGCACTCTTGAACTCGAGAGAAGGTCGTGATGGGATTGAGATCGAAATAGCACTAGCTAATGACAGGATGGAAGCTTTCACTAAGCAGTTCGACGAGGGAATCAAGATTTTTACCCAGAGGAACTTTGGACTTCTCAACATATAAGCCATGACAATGGTGACCTCACAGAAAAACACAAGCAATCTCTTGAATTACCCTTTAATTTACATTGCAGCCTATATCATACTATCGATGGCAACAAATTTGATTTCATTATATGAATCCATGGCAAGTCCCAGTTTACAACTATAGGCAGTCATATCAATGAAAAGGTCCATAAGATTATTCATGTCATAGAAAGTAGTTCTCTAAACGAAGATGCTGTGTGACGGTTTACTGTCGACGATGGAGAGGGCTGCGAGACGTTGCAGTGTCCGGCCTAAAGGGTCATACGACCCAAAGGGTTACAGGACAGGTTCCCAAACGCAAACAAAAAAAAGCCAATGGGAAAACAATTACTGAGCTTAAATAGTCTCTTAACACGAAAACAGAACGGGTATGAGTAGCTAAACTCATAGATTTGAACCAGGGGAAGCTATAACTCAATAAAGAGAACAACTTGAAAACAAGATTGTAGTGTTTTAGTTTAACTCCGGTCTCACAGACAAAGCAAGAGACGAAGCTGATGACAACACAGCAATGTCCGAGTTTGTCAGACTACAAGCACACGAAAACAAGTGCAAGAGTATAGTTAAACTCAATAGACATTTTAGCACAACACATTTTGCCATAAACAAGCCTCAGAAGAATCCGTTAACGTCAGAGAATTGCAGCTTCTGCCAAGTAGGTTCTCCCTGAAAAACAGGGTCTTGGCTCCACTGCACCTCAACCAAGTGGATTAGATCCTCATCGGCAACACCAGAAAACGTAGGCAAACATAAAACCAGACAATCGGGGAGATTAAAGCCCACAAATTTCTTTCAGAAAAATAGCTAAACGATTTATATAAAGATTGCCTCAGCAAAATCCAAAAACTTCATAGAACTGCAGCTTCTGCCAAGTAGGTTCTCCCTGAAGAACAGGGTCTTGGCTCCACTGCAACTCGGCAAAATGGATTGAATCCTCAACGGCATCTCTACTTCAAAAAAATTGTAAGATAAAGAAATGCTAGACATAAATTCAATTCATTAAGCGGCTCAGTATAAAATACAGCTCTTTCAATCAAGAATTCTCTGAAGCAGAACTGGCGTTAAAGCTGTCGAATTATTCATCACTGCCAAAATCAGAATCAATAACGTAACACAAAAAAAAGTCAAGATCTTTAGATCAGAGAATTGAGAAGAAATCAGAGATTTGGCTCATATCAAGAAATTCAACCATTTTTTTCCGTATATGCTTCATAGACAGATCTCAGAAGCGCGGATAAATCGTGTAATCACAGCCAAATTTGCAGAATTTCCCTGATTCAATCCAAACCCACGAACAAAAACATAGATTGTGAAAGGTGTAGCCATTGCTTTGACACAGCCAAGCCGGAAAAAAGAGAAGGCGAAACTGCAACACGAACGGCGAACGATTTAGCAGGAGCTTTGGGGCATAGTTCCTCAAATTTTGCAAATCAGATTAGCCCGGGAGGCTCCTGCGTGAATCAAAACAGAACACCCAAACACCGAAAACTTGATTCGACCAAACAACGATGGCGGCAGGAATGAGAGAGACGAAGAAGAACAAGCATAGAGCCGCTACTTATAAAAAAAAATGTCGAAACCCTAGCTGAGTGCATCAGTCCAAAGATTCTGAACAAAGAGCCGAATTTTTAAATGGGCCGTCTATTTGTCGATTCAGCCATTATATGGGCCCATGTGTGTTTTGGGCCATTTTCGTCATTTTTGTAAACGTTTTAGGAAATTGGGATTGGAAAAAACGACACCGTATCAAAAGAAACGGTTGGGCCGCTTTCAAAGCCCAATTCCCTTGGAAGAACCCAGAAATGCCCCTATAAGCCGACATACAAAAATCACCTTAAAAAAAAATAAAACGGTCTAGGTAGGTGGCTTTATATTTCTTGCATGTAAAGATACACCCTCTCTCTTTTTTTTTTTTCCTTTTTTTTTTCAAGTTTCAGGGGGAAACCTAGCTTCGGAGGTCTCGCCGGCGGGAATAAGATGCAGGGTTTGGCGGCGGCCACTGGCAGTAACTTTCTTCCCTTCCTCGCTCCGAGGTTTCTTCCTCCGACATGATTTGCTTTTCTCTTATGTTCTGTTTCTAGATCCCTCTACGATATGTGCTCCCTCTCCGATTCTGATTTAGGGTTCCTGGTTCTGGCTGAGTTCGATGATTCCAAGATGACTTGTTTGCTTTGTTTATTCGAATGAATATGAAAATTAGCGCGATATTGTGACCAATCTCCGTTTTAGGATTGTTATTTTTCTTTTTGTGGTGTAGTTTGGTGTTCGTCGTCGATCAAGAGAGACCTTGGTTGTTGAAATAACTCTGAAAACAAACTCTCCTGCGCGAGTTGGACACGAGATAAAAAAAGGGTGCAATTCAAATTTGATGCAACGATTGAAGTTGGTATTGAAATTGGGTCTCTTCGTGCTGTAAATTTATACATTTGTGATCTATACTCGCCAAACTTGTGTTTCTTCATCCGAATCTATGGAAAGATAATTTATTTGCTTAGAAATTTGCATCATGGAATGGCAAAGGGAAAAAAGTTCCTCCTGAAACGTGGCTGGGTGAGTGAATCTTTGAGCGAGAATCCCGAATTACATCATTATGTTGTGATGCAGTCTTATGATGGCATGCTACTCTGTCTTTAGGTTCTTGCCTTTCCGCCCTCTATGCTTCGAATCATGCCTCTTCCCTGTTTATCGACGCTTTTTGTTGAATTCTAGTTTCAAGGCTTTTGTCTTATTCTTGTGCTGTTGTGAACCAGGGATAAGAAACTATTTTGGAAGAAACACCCAAAATCGAGTGTGCATCTCTCCAACCTTAGTTCGCCTGCACAAGTAAGATTATCAGCAAGCTCGATTCCACAGAGTAATTTGCAAGAGATTGGCCCTCTCTCAGGTATATGAATTCTGATGATTTCATTGTGAGCCTTCAGAAAATGGATGTCAGTTCATGTGGATTAGGACCAAAACTGACCATTATGTATAACATATCATTGAAGAGAGGGTGTTTTGCATGCTGCACCATTGATATGGCGATGAAAATAATAACCTGATCTGTTAAATTTGCAGCAGCATCCAATCAGCTCTTCGCCCATGGATTACCATCCTTGAGACCTGGTTTGGCTAGGCACCGCAGACCTCTGGAGCCTGTGAGAGCGTATGCAAATGACTTCTTCAAAATCAAGTTGCCTAAAACCATGGAGAAACCTGAATGGTGGTGGAGGACCTTAGCTTGTGTCCCATATCTGATTTCTCTCCAGATTTCTGATGTCGGATACTACCTTCAGCCGTTCTTGGAAAGGCATGACGCGATTGGGGATATGATATACTTTATCCCCGGAGCAATAACAAGATGGCCGACCTGGTTCTTCATGGCATATTGCTACATAGGGTATCTGTGGGTGATCAAGAACAAGGATTTACCTCACTATTTCAGGTTCCATGTGATGATGGGGATGTTGTTGGAGACGGCTCTACAGATAGTATGGTGCACGAGCAACTTTTTCCCGCTGATCCACTTCAAAGGGCGGCTCGGGATGTACTACTGGGCGGCTATCGGGTTCACATACATATGCCTGCTTCTGGAATGCATAAGGTGTGCCCTTGCTGGAGTGTATGCTCATATACCATTCGTCAGGGACGCAGCTTTCATCCACACGCTCTTCAACATGGGAGGATTCCAAAGGCCATTGAGATGAACTGTTGGCTTCAGCATATAACTCTTGAAAGGAAGAAATAAATGACATTCAGGCGGTTTTGTCATGATTGTCCTTTTCACATATGTGTCCCTATTCCACCTAGTTTTTTCCCCAATCTCTCTCTCTCTCTCTCTCTCTCTCTCTCTCTCTCTCTCTCTTTCTCACGCACGCACGCACTTGAAACATAATCGTTGAAGTTTGTCTTAAAATTTATTTCACCAACTTTCAACAAGTCGTTGTAGTATAGTGGTGAGTATTCCCGCCTGTCACGCGGGTGACCCGGGTTCGATCCCCGGCAACGGCGATTATTTTTTTTAATTTTTTAAACTTTGTACAATATAAAATGGGCTTTTTGCGCATTTTTTTAATTATTTCAGTCCAAGGAACCCAATTTTATAATAAGCCCAGTTAGTTCATTTTAGATAAAAAAATTATTAATTATCTGATCTCTTTGCTGGGGGGGCCCAGTACGTGTGTAACACTGCGACCAACTATATATATCGTAAACGGCAGTGAGTTGGATTGTTCAAATAAAAAACAGCACACTGTCTAGTATGGCTATGGGGCAACTATTATACCC
>NW_010969548.1:3647967-3671928 GCF_000463585.1 Tarenaya hassleriana | reverse complement strand
TCCCCCCCCCCCCCCCCCATATTTTTCTTATCTCGGTTTTTTCTTTGGTATTAAGGGATTGAAGACAGGTGATATCTAACATACAAATCCTTCCAATTTATTACTCAATAATTATCTACAAAAAAATATAGGAATTTATGTATTTCTCATCTTATATCATTTATATTGGTCAAGTTTAAGAAATATATGATGTATGCGTGGATTTTATTTGGTAAATTTCCATGAATCTGACGGGTTATT
The DNA here is from genome assembly GCF_000463585.1 of Tarenaya hassleriana. Taxonomy (NCBI): domain Eukaryota; kingdom Viridiplantae; phylum Streptophyta; class Magnoliopsida; order Brassicales; family Cleomaceae; genus Tarenaya; species Tarenaya hassleriana. The sequence continues at coordinate 3,671,688 of NW_010969548.1, read as the reverse complement.
GGATTGTTTTCCTTAAACATTCACACAAAAAACCATGCTTATATAGAAAATATGTTACATAAAATTTAAGGCGACGCGTACAGCAAAGAAAACCTTTTTAAGGCAATGTCGTGGCTATATCACTTCATTACATACCAAATTCAAATGATTTCCTAATTGGTAAAAAAAAAATTGCATTGTCATGGAACTCATCTCGTCAAAGAAGTAAACCCACGAATCGTCATCGTCTGTTTTTTTTTTCCTCTTTGTCGCCATGAACGACCTCATCTCGAGCTCCTTCAAGAAATACACAGACCAGAAGCAGCAGGCTCTCCTGGGCGACATCGAGGCTGGTCAGACCGAATCCGGCAACCTCGACGAATTCTTCGGCCACGTCGAGGACATCAAAGAAGACATGAGGGCTGTCGAAGAACTCCACAAGCTCCTCCAAGATGCTAACGAGGAGGCCAAGACCGTGCACGATTCCAAAGCCATGAAGAAGCTTCGCTCACGCATGGACTCCGACGTCAAACTGGTCTTGAAACGAGTGAGGACGATCAAGTCGAAGCTCGAGGCTCTGGAGAAGTCGAACGAGGCTCAGAGAGAGGTCCCTGGGTGCGGTCCTGGCTCGTCCGTGGACCGGACCAGAACGTCCGTCGTGAGTGGATTGGGCAAGAATTTGGAGGACATGATGGATGATTTTCAGAGACTTCGAGCCAAGATCTCGTCAGAGTACAAGGAAACTGTCGAGAGACGGTACTTCGATGAAAATTCTGTCGGTATGATTCAACGCTGAATCTCTGAAAACGCTGACGATTTCTTCCCGCAGGTACTTCACCGTCACGGGACAACGAGCGGACGAGGAGACGATAGAGAAGCTGATATCGAGCGGAGAGAGCGAGCGTTTTCTGCAGAAGGCGATTGAAGAACAGGGTCGAGGTCAGATCATGGAAACTTTATCAGAGATTCAAGAAAGGCACGATGCGGTGAAGGAGATAGAGAGAAACCTTGTGGAGCTGCACGAGGTGTTCTTGGACATGGCGGCGGCTATAGTGGAGGCTCAATGCCACATGCTGAACGACATAGAGACCAACGTAAAGAGAGCGAGCTCGTTCGTGATGCATGGCTCGGACCAGCTTCTAGTCATGAAAGAGCACCAGAAGAGCTCGAGGAAGTGGACCTGTCTCGCCATTGTGCTCGTAGTTGTTCTTGCCCTTGTTCTGTTGCTCCCCATCTTGTCTTCTGTTATACTTCACTGATCTGTCCTGGTTCCTGTGAATAAGGGTTTTAGCCTTTCTTGCTCGCTCCCTCCCTCCCTCTCCCTATATACTACAGTAACAAAGTAAACAGCACTTTGATACCAAAAAAAACTAATTCTTCATAGCTCAAATCTTTATCATTCATACATAAATTGGTTGGACAACAACATTAAAGTACACAATTTTGTGTATGTGGCCTCCTTTACATACAGTTGTCAGTATAGACCTTCATGACGTAACTCAGCTGTCTCCTCCTATATGCGTTTGTTGAAAAAAATTTAGCCGCCTACGAGTTTTGGACAAAGAAAGAACTAAGTGCTTATTAGAGTCTCCTGGTTTGATTTTGAGATCTTTACAACCTCAATCGCCATTGACGAGCCTTCAAGAGGACATTGTCTCATAGTGCATGCATCAGTGTCGCCCTCGTAGCTTCCTGCTTCATCTCTGCGCCTTTTCCGCTGCCTCGGAAGTATGCGTACACTTGCTGCCAAATCATGAACGAGAGAGAGAGATTGAGGTTTCATGGATTCAAGAAAACCGGCAGATGGATGAAGGCGATGGTACTGAGACAATTCTTGCTTATGAGGTTCCCTCACCTGAATGACCCATATACTGAGAAGCGATTCGATGCAGAAGAAACCGGCTCCAATGAAATAGAGAATCTGGAGATCGAAAAATGAGATACGTTGCAAAGTATAGGTTATGTATATGTATATATTGGAGAGAAGGTTTTTCCACTTTACCCCAACCACGACATTACTAGTCAGGAGTTCTATCGCCGGCAACACACCTCTGTTGAGAGCATAAACAGTGTCAGATGTCTAGTCTTGTCCATTACAAGGGTTGTGTATTCACAAACGAAGGGTTCTGCATCAGAGCTATCTTACGCAAGAGATTTCCCTTCGAAGATGATAGGAGGAGCAACCGCAGCAAACACGCAGAATCCGATATGAATCTAAACATGATAGGACGCAGAAACACAACAAAGGAAACTAAGTTTCTTTTTACATGGAGATACGAAAGATGAACAATAACGCAACGCTTGAAAATTATGATAATCTTACCGAATAGAAGAAGAAGAACGTTCCAAACTTGAGGGCACTATCAGTCCTGCAATAGGCATGAGGGTAAACACACGCTTGAGCAAAATCTGCTGAAAGAGGTATTCTTGTTCACATTCAATGGTGATTATTACCTTGTGGCTCGGTAAAGAGGACGGTACCAACACACGTAAGCTCCAGGGATGCCGGAAATGAAATAGATGCTGGAGAGAAGCCATATCGTTGGACCTAACCAAGATGCGTCAAATGGGATCGATAACGTTACATCAGAGAGGAATGAATGACAGATATGATCCAATAAGGCAGTCAGAAGAAACCTTCTCCCTTGATCCACGCTGTAGTAACAGCGACAAAGTTCCACAAGAGACATCCTACCAAACCTGCACGGTTCACGTTAAGGTTTGTGAAAAATCTGAATTTATCACGTTTTCGAGGAATATTCTCTGAAATAACCTGACAGAAACGACTTCAGAACTTGACGTACCTAACAATGTGGTGAAGGCGACATACTGGATCTTCTGTAAGTGAACTGGTATCTCGTTCGGAATGTCGTGGTGAATGAGAGGGAAGAACTCCGGCCAGTTTTTTTGTTCGATGACAATCCCAGCTGCCGCCGAATCATAGGTTAAGAGATGCGTGTGATCATATAAAAACCAAAAAATATACCGGGAGATGTACAAAGGGTAATATCGATCATATACATCTCGCTATCGCGTCTTCTTTTCGCTTAAGTTCCTGCATAACGAGGTGGATACGAGTGTTCAGAACAAACACTCACACATCTGTACAAGAACTGACATTGTAACAAATGGGGGATCGACACAAGAACTGTGACAGGACTAGCCCGATTGCAGAAGTTATCGTTTCTAGAGGAATAAAACTACTAAGATATCAATCAAATTGTCAAGCTTCATATAGGATTCACCTGTTCCCTCCTCTTTAGTTCAGCTTCCTTAGCTTGGAGTTCTTTCTCTCGAGCTCGAAGATCCTTCGATGAAATTGGCGTGTAAGTAAGCACGATCACTCGTTTGATCCAACAAATCTAGAAGTAAGATAAATATTACCCCGAAGGTATAAAATGTTCAAACCTTTCCGGAATCTAGAGGGATATCGACAGTAGCACTGCGATCATACGGTTCCGGTGGGAGTGGCTTAAGATAGGAGTTTGCAGGAGGAACACTTCTAGCATTCTGCAAGCATATAGTCACGCGTGTTATATTTGTAATACCTAAGGATCATTCATCGCCACGAAATCGTAAATCAACCTCGATAAAGAGATACGACAATCCGATGAAATTGAAAAGAAAAAGAAGAGAAAGGTCTGCAAATCCAAAACCAGGAAATACCAGAAAACGTTTCGTATACACACGGTATCGAGCGCCGTGAATCAGAGCTTACCGCGAATGGATTGACCTCCTCTTCCTCAAATGGATTAGGATCGTAACGTGCCATCAGATCAGAGAACTGATTGAATACACTTCAGATTCAAATTTCGGAGAGAGAGAGAGGGAGAGATGAAGGAGCTCGACAGAAATGGGAAATGAGAGAGACGACGGGTACTTGAAGTGAGGAAAACGAGAGGACTGAATTTTCTCGGGAGCGATTGTTTCGGATGAAAATCCACGAGAAAGAGAGAGAAGACACAAATGTCACTTGTGCGCGCGAGAGAGATCCAAGGCTTTTTATAGGGTGGTCGCTTCATTGCTACCACGTCTCAACTGCTATTAACGGAGTTCATACACGTGTGTCTCATTCGGAGGGTTACATCGAAATATTATTTTAGTTGTACTAAATTTATAATGGTCAACAGGTTCCATGGTCTAGTGGTCAGGACATTGGACTCTGAATCCAATAGCCCGAGTTCAAATCTCGGTGGGACCTTCTTCTTTTTCTTTGCATTGCCTTGTGTTTTTTTTCCTCCATCAGCTTTTGGAAAAAAAAAAACCCTTCCCTTGCGACGTGAATAACCATGGCAGCTCTGTGTTTCCCAACGATCATAGCCTCCGGGAAGATTTCTCCGGGGATAAGAATCGGCAGTCCATTTGACCCGTTTAAGAACCCTAAACGATTGATTCCAAGGCGGAGGAATTTGATTGTTGCCTCGATCACTGAGGACCGGGAAGCGATCGATGCGAAGGCTCCCAGCTCCAGAGGTGAATCAGAAAAAGAAGAAGATGAGGCTGAAGATGGAGACACCGATCGGCTTATGAGCCGAGGAATCAACGCGGCCATAGTTCTCGGCGCCGGCACCGTTGCCGTCACCAGGCTGCTAACTATTGATCATGATTATTGGCATGTAAGCAGTAGTTTTTCGGGGGTAATCGATTTCAATTTCTTGATTCTACAAGCTTTTTGTAGATGAATGGGAAAAAACATTTTAGACTCTAGCTGAATAGTTCGGTTCTGTTTGTGTGTGTGTGTGTGTGTGTGTGTGTGTGTACAAATCTGGTCTGTTAGGTTGCCTTTGGTGGAAAAGAACTTAGCTTTCGCGTTTGAGTTCAAATTCTTGTGATGAAGCCTGTGCCTTTCTTAGCATAGTGATAGTGTGTAAGCTGATCCGATGTGCTGTCTTGGCCATTCACACAAGCTGAGGATATAAATCAGAAGAACATCCTTAAACTTGGGCTGAATTACTAGCTCCTTTTGATTTCTGGGTTGTTTCATTCTCTCGGTTTCTGCTACTTCAGAGTTCTGCGATCCTGTTATTGATCTGAACTTGGTGTTTCCTCAAGATTCTCTTTTTCTTTCGGGTACTGAATTTGACTCGAAGCTGCCATTGTTATTTTCAGGGTTGGACCCTCTACGAGATACTACGGTATGTACCTGAACACAACTGGATTGCATACGAGCAAGCTCTCAAAACAAACCCAGTGTTGGCCAAAATGGCAATAAGCGGGATTGTGTATGCCTTAGGTGATTGGATCGCTCAAGTAAAGCTCTTCAAGATTCTCAAACCTGAATGAATCTCTTCTCTAGACTAAGCTATACATTGCTGATCCACTGGTTATTTGATAAATTTACAGTGTTATAAAGGGAAACCTCTCTTTGAGTTTGATCGGACTCGAATGTTCAGATCCGGCCTGGTTGGATTCACACTACATGGCTCGCTATCTCATTACTACTACCAGTTCTGTGAGGTAAAACAGATATCTACCCAAGTTCAGTTACACTTATTACAACTCTTCTTGTTGCAAAAGGCACTTAAGCCAGTTGTTTTTATTACAAGGCTCTCTTTCCCTTCCAAGATTGGTGGGTGGTTCCTGCCAAAGTGGCGTTTGATCAAACTGCATGGTCAGCAGTCTGGAACACTATCTATTACGTGGTTCTTGGGCTCTTGCGTTTTGAATCCCCGGCTAACATTTTCAGCGAAATCAAGACAACATTTTGGCCCATGCTCACTGTAACAGTCCCCTGTCAATACCATGTCTTTTTTAATCATTTCAGGCTTTGAAAGCTGAAGTCTTCTCTGCCATCTGGTTGATATATGCCCGAAGGCTTGAAGTTTCCGTTATTTTTACCTGTTTTGTGCAGGCTGGTTGGAAGCTGTGGCCATTGGCTCATCTGATTACCTACGGTGTAATCCCAATTGATCAAAGGCTTCTTTGGGTGGATTGTATAGAACTCATCTGGGTCACTATTCTTTCGACGTAAGTATTGATCTTTACCCTTTTCCTGTCACATTGTACACATTTCCCTATCAGTCGGACGAGATCAAGAAGACAGATTCAGTTCATATCACTGAAAGATGTGGAAAACACAAGCACTCATATATCAATCCACTGACTCTGCACTTTAGACTATAAAGAGTTTCTGCTGACATTCCGTGCTTTTATTTGCGTTTTTGTTCCCTCCGGAAAGTTACTCTAATGAAAATTCAAAGGCACGCACATCAGAAGCAAAATCCAGCCCTCCTTCCAGCAGCCATACTGAGGTCTCTATCTTCTGCATTTTTTAAAGTTACTCTTTTTTGGCCTTTGAATGTTAAACTGAAGTCTGCTAATGCTGTTTTTGTGTTCTGCAAAATTTTGACAGGACTAGACAAAAACATGAAATCAGCTTCTAGTGCTTCACTCTCACCAGTAAGAAGGAAGACGATATACATATATATTTATAGATGCTGGAAAATCGACAAGCTTTCTACTGCCTCCACCAGAGGGTTTTGTCTAATCCTTCTCATCCATTCCTATTGGGATCATACCGATGATTTCGTAGCAAGAATCAAATTCAAGATATGGAGATACGGTCACTGCCAAAGTAGACGCATATGATCAGCCAGTCCAGATATTGATGTGAGTTATGAAACCAGAATGGTGTTGCTTGCTGCTATTGTTGTTGTGGGTCACCTCCAAAGTTAAACTCTGTAACATTTCAACGGTCTAAAAGTCTTTTATGTTCAAGAGAAGTCTTAGGTGGTCGGATCCCGTCTCTCTTTGCATTCGAAGAAAAGACACTCTACATACTGTGCATCGAAATTTAATTATTTTCTTAAATGCTTGCCAGAGCAGTCAAATTAAATATATTTTTTTCTTCAGAAATTCGAATGTTTTTAATACACGCATTCTCCTGTCATACCTAGGTGTCAAAACGAGCCCGCCTCGCGAACTGGCTCATGGCTCGCCAGAAAACGAGCGATCTAATCCGTGATTTTTTCAGCTCATTAAAAAATGAGTCTAACGAACTAGGCTTATTGAACATGTGTTCAATGAGTCTGGCTCAGGGTGAACTGCTCAACGAGCTGACTTTTTTTTAAAATAAAATAAATTTATATAAAAAACTCTAATATAATTTTATATTTCTTTTTTTCATATTATTCATATGATATTATAAATATCTTAATTATTATGATGGTGATAATTGAAAATATTAAATGATATTGGAGTTTTATTAATTTTTTTTATGTATTTATTTAAATTTAGAATAAATATAAATAATAAATATTATATATCTCTTGCTCAACGAGTCGGCTCGTCCAGATCGAAAAACTGGCGAGCGATCTGAGCCAAAGTTTTTCTGACTCGTTAGAAAACGAGTCTAATGAACTGAATTCAAAACGACCCGAGCCTCAAACGATCCAAACTGGCTCGTTCGACATCCCTGACACTCAAGTGGATTATAAAAAAAATGTATGAACCGGTTAGAACCGGTACGTGACTCTGTTTGTTGGGCCCAAAGGTTATTCTTACAGCCCAAATTTTAACACTTCATAAGCCCATTTTTATTCATTGGTTGCATTCTTTTTTTCGTCGATCGCTTCGTCACGGATCTCATCTACGACCGTACGATTCAACCGATCTCGAGCCGACGAGGTTCTGATACTTTCCCGTCGTCATTACCGCAAGGGTTTCCGCGTTCTTTTCTGCTTGTGCTGAGCGTTTGGTCGGAAGAGGAAGAATTTGACGCTCGGAAGTTATTTACTTGTAAGAAACTGTCTTTCTCGAATTTGTCTGGATTTGGGTTCTGGGTTTTTTTGTTCCTCGCTTCGGTTGTCCCGAATTTCTCAGATTCTCTCGTGGGCATGTAGCAGTTTGCTTGTTCTTCTCATTAGCGTCTTGTTTTTCTGGGGCATTCCGAAGTTGGGAGCTGTTTTTACTCATTGAAATCTGAATCTTCTCAATTCAGAAATTTAGGGTTTTTTTTTACGACGCTTCGATCTCTCTAGCTCAGTGCTCTATCACGTTCTTAGTCATCAAGTTATGGAGAAAAGGTTTAGATTAGTTTCCTGAGTAAATTGCAACGGAAAAAAATGAGCTGGTTTGACTTTAGAAGAATTATGTTAGGGTTTGTGTGCTCTATCTGTGGGTTTAGGTAGATTTTACATGCGATTATGGTTGAATGAGAGAAAAGTTGAAATTTTTAGTTTGTCTTTTCGTGAATTTTTCTCTGAAAGGTTGTTCATTCTGCTAGTTAAATATCAATGTCCGGGAACAACAACAATCCACAAAAGCCTCCAGGCTCCAATTCCTCGCCTTTCGTGAATCCTGGGATGGCCTCAGCATCCATCTCTACAAACCCAGGTTTCCCTCAGTCCCAAATGGCGGCTAACTTTCAGGCCCAGTTTCAGCTTTCGCAAGCTCAGGCTCTTGCCCATGCACAAGCTCAAGCTCAAGCTCAAGCACAGTCTAAAGTTCAAGCACAATTCCAAGCTCACTTACAAGCACAAGGCTTGGCAATGAACCAAAACCAAGGTTCCCCAGGGATTGGTGGTTTGGGTTCATCTTCGCCTTCTATGTCAACTCCTGGAAGTCTGAATATAAAGAGGTTCCCACTGAAACCACCTATGCGCCCCCCTGGTGTCCTTATGGGTAACAACACGATTTCTCCTATGAGAACGATGGAGTTAACTCCTGCTGCACGGAAAAAGAAACAGAAACTCCCGGAGAAGACATTGCAGGATCGGGTGGCTGCTATCTTGCCCGAGTCTGCTTTATACACTCAACTTCTGGAATTCGAGTCTAGGGTCGATGCTGCCTTGTCTAGAAAGAAAGTTGACATTCAGGAAGCCCTCAAAAACCCTCCCTGCATTCAAAAGACGCTCAGGATCTATATTTTTAACACGTTCAGTAACCAGGTAAACACGATTCCTAGGAATCCAAATGCTGAACCGCCGACATGGACTCTTAAGATTATCGGGAGGATCCTGGAAGATGGAGTGGATCCTGACCAGCCTGGATTTCTTCAGAAATCGAATCCACTGTATCCAAAGTTCTCTTCTTTCTTCAAAAGGATAACGATTTCTCTGGACCAGAGGCTGTATCCCGAAAACCCAGTGATTGTATGGGAGAATGCCCGATCACCGGCTCCTCAGGAAGGGTTTGAAGTAAGAAGAAATGCTGACCCGCCGACATGGACTCTTAAGATTATCGGGAGGATCCTGGAAGATGGAGTGGATCCTGACCAGCCTGGATTTCTTCAGAAATCGAATCCACTGTATCCAAAGTTCTCTTCTTTCTTCAAAAGGATAACGATTTCTCTGGACCAGAGGCTGTATCCCGAAAACCCAGTGATTGTATGGGAGAATGCCCGATCACCGGCTCCTCAGGAAGGGTTTGAAGTAAGAAGAAAAGGGGATCAGGAATTCACAGCTAATATACGGCTGGAGATGAACTATGTTCCTGAAAAATTCAAGCTATCCCCTGCTTTGGTGGAAGTTCTGGGCATTGAGGTTGATACCCGACCCAGAATCATCGCTGCAATCTGGCATTACGTTAAAGCCAGAAAATTGCAGAACCTGAATGACCCCTCTTTCTTTAACTGTGATGCTGCACTCCAGAAGGTGTTTGGGGAAGAAAAGATGAAATTCACAATGGTTTCTCAAAAGATATCTCATCACTTATCACCTCCACCACCAATTCATTTGGAACACAAGATCAAGCTTTCGGGAAATAATCCTGCGGTGTCAGCTTGTTATGATGTGCTAGTGGATGTACCTTTTCCAATCCAAAGGGAGCTGTCTATCTTGTTGGCCAATGCGGAGAAGAACAAAGAGATTGAAGCTTGTGATGAAGCAATTTGTGCGGCTGTACGGAAAATCCATGAGCATAGAAGACGGCGGGCGTTTTTCTTAGGGTTCAGCCAATCACCAGTTGAATTTATCAATGCCCTGATTGAGTCTCAAAGCAAGGATCTCAAGCTTGTTGCAGGAGAAGCAAGTCGAAGCGCTGAGAAAGAACGTCGATCAGATTTCTTCAACCAACCATGGTAAGCTCATCATGCCTTTTATGCTAGTCTAGTTTTCATCACTTATATTACATAGGCTCATAATTTGCTATTTAAACAGATCAACTTTATCTGGGAACTTCTTTTGATTAATAGTTTTCATCAGGCAAGTTGTTGCTGGTAAAGAACACATAGGATTATATTATCATTTCTAGTGACTAATAGGGTTTCTGAATCTGAAAATAAACTGTGTTTGTTATGCAATTTGTTTTGAACCAACACGGACATGCATTAAATTGTTGAAGAACAAACAGGATTCATCTGAGAATTGGCTCATGGTATCAGAACATAGTTCATGCTCATATACACATTTTTTTTTTCTGGTGTCCTTCCACGCAGGGTTGAGGATGCGGTGATACGATACTTGAACAGGCGGCCTGCAACCGGGACCGACGTGCATGGCAGTTCATGAGTTCGTTGCTTCTTCAAACTCATGGGTTCTTTCAGATTTGACTTTATTTCCATTGGAAGTAGTATAGTTTCAGCTGCTCTGTATATTTATGTTAAATGCCATGAAACTTTGTTACTGAGAACAAACTCGTAGGTGGGAATATTAACTTTGTAGTTTGTCCTTGTAAGGGCAATAGGGCATGTATCAGCTTTTGTAACATGCAAGTTGTTGTTGCCATTGCAGTAATAAGTGTCTTGCCATGTCTGAGGACTACATGCTTAAGCACAGATTTTCAAGTCAGCAAACATGGACATGTACATTTGAATTGATAACCAAACCTGTTCTGAAAATACAATACATAAAAAAAAGACAGAATTCCACCTGAGCATAGCAAATTAAGCCCCTCAGTTCACAATGCTCAAGGCACTTGCAAAACAAAATACAATTCATGTTCATTTCAAGGCCTTGGTTTCTCTTGAGAGAATCTCGGAAGCTGAACGAGCGAGTTCACACGGGTAACGCCTTCTAGACCCGACCAGTTCTGATCTTCTGCAGTTTTTTCCTCCTCTGCATCAATCTCTGTCTGAATTTTCCCATAAGTATCATTATCTTGATCTGATCTGACAGTGAAGTTTCTCTGGAGACACGGCTCTGATCTCTGGCCGTCGTCTGATTCTCCTGCATTTCCCGAGTGATTGCTCTGAATCGTCGCAGAAGAGAAGCCCTGGTCCTCATAATCTGACTCTGCATCCATCTTTCCATCCAGAAACAAGCACACCACTGCACAATCATCCATTTTCGAAGTGGGGTACTTGAGCTTCCATTCTCGTGCAGCTGAATCCACCAAGATCCTAGCAGCTGATGCCCGGCTCGGAGCCGATGCCACGATCTCAACCACTTCTTCATTGCTCAATACATCCCAGACCTGTCACAGCAAAAAAAAAAAAAAGAAAGAAAGAAAACCTCGAACTTGGTCAGCACTTGGTCTTGACATTCCAAAAGCCCGGACAAGCTGGATTGATCGACAACTTACTCCATCTGATGCAAGAACTATGAACTGATCTCTATCTGTAAGAACCCGGTGAGAAAACTCAGGTATCGAGATGACTCCGTACTCTTTAAGACAGAAATCGCCAAATGCCCGAGCCATGGCTAGCCCAGGTGCATCATCAAACGGCAGCCAAACTCGTGGCACCTCTGGCTCGTCTTGCAGAGCAAAGACACGACCTTTACAGCGTTTGATCCTCTCAGCTTCCCCTATCAGGCCCAAACAGGTAATCCCTCAATCAGCCAATGAGGAAATACACAAAGAGATGAGCACAGATCACACAAGTGGTAAGCATACTAGGTAAGTCGGGCTTCAGATCAACTGTTAGCTGAATTGCCACCATGGAATCATTACTATCTTTGGATCCAAGGATTGCCCGAGAATCCCCAATGCTTCCCATGAAAAGATTGGACCCCTGAACAATAAAAAAGACGGCCAACAGAAAGTTTAGCACAAGGGAAAGCCAAAGGAAACGATTCAGAGACAAAAATCAAGAAATCACATGTTCTCAAGATACCTGTTTCACAATTGTAACAGCTGTGCTGCCACTGCAGAAGCAGTCCAGATTAGGATGCGATCTCAGCTCCTTATCCATGGCCTTGTATGATTTCAAAAACGCTTCTCTCCACAAGCAATTCAGTTTATCCTCAGCAGATCCATCTTTCTCAGCCTGTCGGACATCAGATTTGCTTGAACTTCTTCTGAAACAAGATCCTCTAGATGTGTTTTGATTTGACTGAATCGAGTGCAAAAACGACATCAACTTCACAGGCAATGCGTCTCTCACTTTACGGGCAACAAGATGACCATAAGGGCCATGACCATCAAACACGCCGCAGAATGTCACATCTTCAGACATAAAATCCTACAAACAAGAAGCAAATCCTACTATTAGTCATCTAAACTGATACGATGATGAATCTCAAATGCAAGAGAGGAGAAAGAACTCACCTCCCACACAATCATGGCATCCTGATTTATCCCCTTCCGCCCCTGCTGAGTGAAAATGCAAGAAGTCCTGCTCTTCCCACTGGTGAAGATCCGATTCGGGATGGAAGCCAAGTTCTGAAGTGAAACGATGTGGTCTGAAAACGTTCTCTTGGTGCGTCTTCTTCTGCAAAAACCGATGCCAAGACATGGTGGAGGCAATGGCTCCCCATTGCTCCTGTTACTGCATGTACTCTTGCCACTAGTTGATACACAACCCCCCATTGTTAGATTCTGCAGAGGCGTATAACATACAGTCCTAGATCCGATCCTAGACTTAACAAGAACAAAGTCTCCTTTTTGTGCCAAAACGGAATACTTTAGCAGCTGCAGATTTAGTCAAAGCTACGAGCTTTCCACCAGCTTTTTATATTGAAAACTGTGGGCAACCCTTTTCTTCAAATCTTGGTCAAAGACAAGCCATTGGGACTATGAGCTGAAAAAACATTACAGGATGTGGTTATTTGGATTAGTTTATTGCAGTTTCAACGGAATCCATAGACAAGAAGACTCAACTAAGTCACAAAGAACAAGACCCAGCATGTGATCTTGTCAATATAATATTTTGTCCGAGTAACTGTCCTTATTGTTTGTCATTGAACAGAGAGCTCATATTGACACAAATCCGGCTACGAGACTTCTTTATTAATCTATGTTTTGTTTGGTCCACAAATCCTTGAGATTTAGTTAAATAAAAAAAAATGGACTTGAAGTACTCAAAATACCTGAAAAATCCAACAAATCAAGAACGGAGAGATTCCCAATATCCCTATGGAAATTTTCTTCGTCCAAAACCAGTTTAGAGTCAAAAAAATTTTTGTAGCATCAGAACTTGGAGATCTATCATCATCAACCTTTCCATGTATACAGATGTTTGTTTAGGACATTTTCCAGGCAGAAACCAGACCAAGAGCAGAAGTTGGGACACTAAGAAAATGACATAACATTCATTACCCATGCGGATCCTCATTGTCCTAAAGAGAAAAACAATACTTTATAAGAGAGAATGCTTAGTCGAAATCTACGGCTACAAAGGACACCTAAGGCTTCTTTGTGGGTCACTCGGAAATCGCACAAGGAAAATGGAGCTGCTGATGAACAGATACTAAAATACAAAAAAAGCCGGAATTTTCAGAGAAAAGACGTTAACTTTTTGACAAATTCAATGTAGATAGATGGATCCGGGAAGGTGGCATGAACTATCGTTCTCTCTTGAATTTTCTCGGTAACCAAACAGGTTGAGGGTGGAAAGAAGGCGAAAAGCCAAATGTCTGAGGTGATCTCACGAACTCGAAACAGCCACAGGCCGACAAGACACGGAACGGGAAACCCAGGAAGAGAAACAAACAATTCGAGAGGAAAACAATAAAGAAAACGATGATTCAAAAACAAAGACTGTACCTTTTGGGAGCCCTGGAAATCAAGAACAGTTGTTTCACGGAACACAGTGTGAGAGTGCGAGAGAGAGAGAGAGAGAGCCAGAGAGAGAGTTTGTGCTGTGTAGCTGTATAGATGGGTGATCTCATTAATTGATCAAAAAGCACAGAGAGAGAGAGAGAGAGAGAGAGAGAGAGAGAGAGAGGAAACAGAGCCTCCCCCACAGAACCCCTCCCTTTTTTTCCCTTCTTTTTTGTGTTGGGTCTCATGAAAGAAAGATCAAAGCTTGCATGCTTTGAAGTTAACTTTCAAAGTCCCGTGTTTATGAAACCATGAGCGGAGCCAAACAGGTCGGCTTTAGATACACTTCTCATATCCATTAAGCAAACCTGCCATCTTACATATGTCCTTCAGTTTCTCCCTACAACCATATCGTAATCTAATTAAGTGATCTAATAGAATCTCTATAATGTGATTTTCAGACATATATCACTACATCTGAACAAAAACACGTGTGTAAAACAAAATGATTGTAATCCCACGGGGTGTCAATGATCTCGTTCCGAATTCGAACTTGGTTTGAAGATTTCAGATTCGGGTTTCGATTGATCCGATTTTTTTTAACCTAAATAAGCAAACACAAAACCCGATTTTATACTTTGGGTCGACCCGTTAAATTTAAGATTTTTAAAAATTTTATTAAATTTTTGTTTTGAAAAAAAAATAGATTTTCGGGTCAACGTGAACCCAATTTAAATCCGATTCAAAAATCTAAAAATTTTTGTACCGAGATATTTAGATCTGAAATCCATTATTTTTTGGATTGGATCATATCGATTTTCGAACTTTAAACCAAAATTGACACCCTTGTTTACAAATACATATCTATATTATGTATTATGTGTGATATAAGTGATGGTACGTATTATTTCAAAGATTTACCTTAGAATGCAGTGGTTTTATTTTATTTAAAAGAAAAGAAAAAGAGCGATTCTTTTGTATTGTTTAAAAATAAAAGGGAGATTAAATGTTTTCCCTCCTCTGATTTGCTAATTAAAGCTACACGACAATCGAGACTTTGATCCACTTTCTTCCGCAATTTTTCTTTTTCTCTTTTTTTATTTATTTATTATTTGCTCAATTCAAGACTCCATGAATGAAAAACTATATCAATTTGGTTATTTAAAAGATTTGGAAATAATTATAAAAATACTGAAAGTTTATAAAATATCAGAATATATATAAGTAGAATTTATAGATTATTTTATCTTTATGCAGATTTGTAATTGTTTGGAAAATTTATTAAAAAAAATATATATATATTAAATTTATTTGATATTTAATATTAATAAAAAATAGTTATTTTATAAAATTGATAATTATATCCACAACCTCAAATCTAATATTTTAGATAACATATAAAAAGAGAAATAAATTCGCCAATTTAATCAATCGCTTGCTCGGAACCAGAAACTTTTTATCGTTCTGTGTTTGCTTTCACATTTAGAATTTTCAAAAGGAGAGTCCATGTCCATATCCATGTCCATGTCCATGTCCATGTCCATGTCCATGTCCATGGTTGGTTGGTTTGCATAATGTTTTCATCACATCAATAAATGTGTTAACATTTATATATATCACAGTCTCCCCCGTTAGTATTTGTTGACAAATCGTCACGCAGTTCCCACTTCTCTCGCCTTTTCTCCACCTCACCCCCCATTATTAAATAAATAAATTAGTTAAATTTTTTTTATTTTTTATTTACCAAAAGTAGTTTTTAGATGTCCATGAGTAAACTGTGTATATATATATATATATGCATGTACATATAAAAATATATTAAATACTTCAAATGCAATTTCATCCCTAAGTTCATAAATAGATTTTCAGATTTTGAAAACTCGGCGCACATGCACAAATATAACAATCCGTTTGCAAGGGAATATGATCCTATAAATAAAATATAGTAAATGGAAAACAATTTAAATCTACGAAATGTATTTTGGAAGTTTATTGGTGATGATTTTCCGAAATCGGTTCAATAGAAATATATATATTTATTTATAACCAAATGGAATTCCTGAAAATAATGAATCCTATTAATTTGTGTGATGAGAAGAACCGATTCAATGTAGTTTCAACAAAAATATACGTTTTTTTTAATATTTCTACTCTATTTCCTTTGGAGATTAACAAATGATTAGTGACTTCCAACTCAGTTTTTCATGAGAGGACGAAACACATAGAAGTCGACTGTCATTTCATACGAGAAAAGATCACACAAGGTATAATCTCACCAATGTACACAAGGAGTCAAGACCAACTTGCGGACATACTAACAATATATATATATATATATAATTTGTTTTGAACTCAGAGAATAATTAAAAAAAAAAAAGTTTCGCTCCATTGTAATTGAAGAAAAAGTTATGACTTTTAATTACAGATAAGTAACATAGATAAATAAATAAATAATATATCTAAACCCTAAACCAACCTAGAAACTATAATATACATGCGCATGCATAAGTTTTACTCTTTCGTTAGAAGCCCAGGCCCATTATATTATATTGAGCCTTAGGCCCAATTATGGCTCGAGATACCACAAATGTAATTTATTTATCCAATAGAAGAAGATAAAGCAATAATTTTTATATTATATATTGTACGTGTGGGTCCCATAAATGATCTACGCCTCAGATATCATTGAACACTTGGATCGTCTGTCTCATCCTGAAAGCTTCGTTCTGGATAAGACGATAAGGCCACGTGGCAGAAACCCAGCACCACAACAGTCTCCATACTCCAATTCAAGCAATCCACTCATAGACTCGGTCATACTTCCAATCTCCCCCGCGACAATGGCTTCAGCCACAGCCACTGCCACTCTCCTCACCCCAACTCCTCCGCCGCTCAAATCCTCCGCCGTCTCCATCGCCGCCTCCGCCTTCGACTATGCCTCCGCCACTCCTCGGCGCCAACAACAGTCACTCTCCCCCGCGACAATGGCTTCAGCCACAGCCACTGCCACTCTCCTCACCCCAACTCCTCCGCCGCTCAAATCCTCCGCCGTCTCCATCGCCGCCTCCGCCTTCGACTATGCCTCCGCCACTCCTCGGCGCCAACACCAGTCCCTCCGCCGCCGCCGAGACTTCATATCCCTCTCCCTCACCGCCACCGCGGTGGCGGCGGCGCTTCTATCGCCGGGAAAGGCGATGGCGGCGGACGAGGAGTACGTGAAGGAGACGGAGGAAGTGATAAACAAGGTGAGGACGACGCTGACGATGGACAAGAACGATCCCAACGCCGCGGCGGCGGTGTCGGAGCTCAGAGACGCGTCGAACTCGTGGGTGGCCAAGTACCGGAAAGAGAAGGCTCTTCTGGGAAAAGCGTCGTTTCGGGACATTTACTCGGCCTTGAACGCCGTCTCCGGACATTACATCAGCTTCGGTCCGACGGCTCCGATCCCGTCGAAGAGGAAGGCTCGTATTCTCGAGGAGATGGACACTGCTGAGAAGGCTCTACTGCGAGGGAGATGAACAGTACACCGGCCCAGTTCGTGTTCTTGATTTCTCTTTTTTACTTATTTAATTATGATTTTTTTTATATAAATGGAGTTTAACATGGAAATGAGCTTCTTTTGTTGCCTTTCGTCTACGTGAATGTCTGGATATACATTACGTTACATTCCGAAACATGCGACCTCATCAATGTCGGGAACCGGTTAAATGCCAAGTTCCAAAGATGTGGGAGAAGAGAACTAGTTACAAGATCTACTGGAACAAGAGATTGTAAGCAGGAAGGTCTTGTATCCGATGAATATCATCCAACGAAAGCTCTCTCTCTAGCTGATTCCGCGTGGCCTGCAGCACGTCCTGATCATCAAATTGTGCGACATTTCAACTCGTCAGTCACTCCCGATCGAATCTAACTAACGAAACTCAGAACCGATCAGATCGAAACGAATGAACATACGTTGAATTCCATGTAGGAAGCATGCATGGCAAGCCACTGAGCGTCCATCATGGCGAAAGCTATACAGTATAGTACGTCGAAGGCCTTCTCGTCTTCTGCAACATTCATATCCGACAGGAACTCAAATAAAGCAGAGTTCTCAGACACAAACACACACATGTGTGTATATATATATATGTGTTTATATACACCTTCTAAGAGTTTGAGGAAGTTCATCCCTGGAACACATTTCGGCTTTGCTGCAGAAACAAAAGCGAAAAAACCGTCAGCCTCAATGGATCGATTTCCTCACAGAGTCTTGACACAATCTAATCGTAAAAATATGAAATTGTGTACATACGATCTGCGTGTAAATCTAACATTTGAATCAACATGAAGGATATATTGATTCCGGCAACAGCAAAGGGATACTCCCATTTGGCACGGTCGCCTCTTTGTTTTAGCAATAGCCTTCGGAAAGATACCTTCACGACCATATTCGTGAAATAAGCCTTTACAAGTTCATACATGACACATAAAAGAAGAGCCTTCAAGCGAAAAAATACAAGCTACCGATCTTACAGGGTACGTTCTGGCGAAGAATAGCAAGTTCTCGAGGGAAACAAACCCGCAACCCCTACAAAATACACCGAGTAAATTCACGAAATCGAAAACATTGTATACGATTCAACTCTCTACTGCATTTTCCTATCCATTCTTCTATATAGTTATAAGTTTCAAAACTGGTGTTGGATGAAAGGTTAAGGCTTTGATGAAGTACCTAAAATCTGTAGAAGGATTGGGGCCTTGCCATCCCATGTCTTTCCACTGCTCCGATACCAAACCCGTGAGAGCGACACTCGGAAATGAAATACGCCACAGCGAACGTAACGCTTCCTGCCATTCGTTGATCTTAGAATTTTGAACGTTTTCACGAAAAAAAGAAAAGAGCAAAGAATATGTGTGTATATACATAACATATACGGGGATGGAACGAGGACCAACCTGATGGTCAAGACGCGTCTCGTCAAAGGGAACTAGTATTCGATCTTGCAGTCTTTGAAATCTTTGTTCCTACAAACGTTTCGCCAAACTGAATAGCCGATTTCTATGCAACTTTCTTTCTATATCGAGATTTCTTTTTTGTGTGTGTGTAATACCTGAAGAATAGACAAGGGATAGTCGATGAACCTCTCGTGGCGTCTATTGGAGCGTGTGAACAACCCTCCAATCCATGCTCTTGATCCAACCATAGCTGTAGCTTCATCCGCACCGGTTTCAGACAATGCATCTATATATATATGTCACACTCTATACTGGATATATGAAAAGCATTAATTTGTGCACTCACTAAAACATTTAGCCAACTGGGATATTACATGAGCGGAACTACTCGGCCATTGGAGCTCTTCCTCGCTCTTCTTCCGTCTCCTGTAGGCTCTATCCTGGTCGACCTGCATTCACAGTTCCCAATTCAATCACATATATACACATATGTTGATGACAGAAATCTATGGATTTTGAAGAATGAAGAAGATTAAAATACACGGTGGAGAGAAGAACAAGAAGGAAAGCATTGACGACTGTTCCTGAACCTCATGATCGAGGAGGCCACACATCCAAACAAAAGTACAATAAACTATGATAGATTTATGTTCCAACAGTAACTGTATGCTTGAGTTGATTCTTAAGTAAAGAGACCAATGTTTTCTGATAGATTCAGCATTATCTGTTTTTTTCTGTTCGACTTACGTGAACAACAACATCATGATGATGATGAAACGGGTAAGAAATGATGGCAATGTACTCATGCCCTCGCCAAATTATTCAAAACCCTTCATCATTTCCCTTTCTCTTCGTCAATTCATCGAATGATTGTGGTATGTCGGAAAAACCGACAGCTTTCTTCCTCTAACAGCGCAATCAAAGGGTTTCATCTTGTTCCTTTTTGTGGGTGTAAAGGTTGAAACTTTACACTGTAAGGTCCCGAAAATAACACAATTTTCACAAATACTTGCCACAAAACTCACAATTTTCAAGATGGGCAACAAAAAAAAAGAAAAGGACAAGGCGAATTCAATATCAAGAATCGGCGCAAGAATTGACAATGATGGCTTCATAATGAACTTAAAAACGGTTCCAAATTATCCATAAATGGGTTGCAAAAGCGGGTTCCAAGGGATTGTTCGCATCAAATGATAAAACGTTGTAACGAGAGATTAAATTCAGGTGATTCAGAATGTCACCTGTTAGAACAACGGGAAGAGAGAGAGGATGAAGGGACAGACGGCGGCGGTGGTTCCGATGGCCTAAGAGTGGCGGTGGCGGTAAAAGATGAAGAGGAAGATAGAGAATAGGGAAGAAATGGTGGATTTGAATCATTGGGGATAATGGATTTTTGTTTTTTTTTAAGGGAATATTTGCAAAACGGAAAAAGGCAGAGAGAGAGAGAGGGGTGTAAGTGAAGGCCATTTTGGTTTCCCTTTCTCTGTTCGTTGATAGTTTTCTTTTCTTGCCCCGCTTTCTCCTCTCTTCCACCAATCTCTCACTCTCTGGCAAAAGTGCCTGTTTCCTCCATCGCGAATGCACGTGGTGTTCAGACGCAAACGCCACACGCAGAACGCCAAACGCAGAAGATCTGTGAGACAACAAAAGCTCGAACCCAAACCCGACTCTGAGAGGCCCAAAGCTGAATCCGCAATTTCTGCTCAAACACGAAATCCAAAACTCGACATCTGATTGGTTAAAAGAAACCCAGCATGGCAAACACGTGTCCCCTTACCTTATCTCTCTCTCTCTCTCACCTCCTCTTCTGACAAAACCCCAAAGCTTCGATCTTGAAGAGTTTGTCGAAGATTCAGTTGTTGCATTGCATACAGAAATGGCATCCTACTCTCTCCTCCCATCCACAATTTCAATTTACAAAGAGGTCAGTTCATGTATGATGACAGTTTTTTGAATTTGGAGTTAAGACCCACTGTCTGAATTTTGCAGGGGAAATCGAGTTCTGTTTCTCTGAAGGAGACGAGTCTTATAGGCTATTCAGCTTCGAACCAGATCAGAGCCGACAACTTTTTCTCCCTCGTCCTCCCCAAGGTAACAATGATCTAATCAATTCTCGAACTTTCTATTTTGGAGCACATAATCACCAGTATTGTTGCCGGAACAGAGAAGCCGAATACTGCGGTCTCTGACCACCGTCCGTGCCCAGACGGTCACGGCCACGCCGCCGGCGAACGAGGCATCGCCGGAGCAAAAGAAGACTCTGAGGAAAGGCACAGTGATAGTAACTGGAGCTTCATCTGGGTTAGGTTTGGCAACGGCAAAGGCTTTAGCCGACACAGGGCAATGGCATGTGATCATGGCCTGTCGGAACTTCCTCAAAGCCGAGAAAGCTGCCAAATCGGTGGGGATGGCGAAAGAGGATTACACTGTGATTCATCTGGACCTGGCCTCACTCGAGAGCGTGAGACAGTTCGTCGATAATTTCAAGCGAACGGGCAGACCACTCGACGTTCTCGTCTGCAATGCCGCGATCTACCTCCCGACCGCTAAAGAACCTACTTTTACAGCCGAAGGGTTCGAGCTAAGCGTAGGAACGAACCATCTGGGACACTTTCTTCTTGCCAGATTGTTGCTTGACGGCCTGAAACAATCAGATTATCCGACGAAACGTATGATCATCGTGGGATCCATTACAGGTAGTACCTGACACAGACTTTTCTCGCCGGACCCAACAGCAGAAATCGTGTCTTAACGGTCTGAAAATGCAGGGAACACCAATACATTGGCTGGAAACGTACCGCCAAAGGCTAACCTGGGAGACCTTAGAGGACTGGCCGGAGGGCTGAATGGGATGAGCAGTCCAATGATTGATGGAGGAGAATTCGATGGAGCAAAGGCTTACAAAGACAGCAAAGTCTGCAACATGTTGACGATGCAGGAATTTCACAGGCGATACCACGAGGAGACAGGGGTCACCTTCGCATCACTCTATCCGGGCTGCATTGCCACGACCGGACTGTTCAGAGAACACATCCCTCTGTTCCGCCTTCTCTTCCCGCCTTTCCAGAAGTACATCACCAAAGGCTATGTCTCGGAAGAGGAGGCCGGGAAAAGACTAGCCCAGGTCCCTTTTTTCTTGTCTGAAAACACCCTGAAACAGACTAGTTACAGAGGTTCATCAATCAGTCAGACAAGACACATGTGTGTGTGTGTTTTTGGTGCAGGTGGTAAGTGACCCAAGTCTGTCAAAGTCGGGGGTTTACTGGAGCTGGAACAAGAACTCGTCCTCATTTGAGAATCAACTCTCCAAGGAAGCAAGTGATGCAGAGAAGGCCAAGAAACTGTGGGAGATTAGCGAGAAGCTTGTCGGGTTGGAGTAACAAAACACAACACTCCAGTCCAGTTCATTACAAGACTGATTTTTCTATTAAAAAAAAAAGTTGAACATCTCTTGTAAATGCAGGCTTTTCCTGTTTCTGTCCTTCTTCTGAAATTATACTAGCAGAGTACATAGAACTCTTTTAAGTTACATTTGCTCTCATCACCTCAAATATGCCTGAACTCTTGTCCTGGTCAGGCCATTTTAGTTATCGCTGAAACTGGTACAGAAGATGATCAGCGGTCGGATGAGCGACTGCTTAGCTGACTGTTGATGCAACAAAGCTCCCACAAATCTTGGGTTTGTGATTTAACCATCGCAGCTGACAAGTGACAATCACATTTTGCACAAACTATCAAACATGATATAGTGAGAAATAGAACACAGGCACGCCAATATACAGAAGTTCCTCAACAAACAAATCACTTGTTTCAGTAATCATCTGACCAACGGGTAAGAACTATTATAATCAACAGTTTCAAGCATCAGAAACGCTTTGACAAAGCAAAAGACTAAGGGTGATGAGTTGTGTTCAACAGAAAATGTCTGTTAATGGCAAAGATTCACGACAAAGGAGGCTGCTGAATAAAGCAATGACAGTATATTTCGCAACTCTCATCAAACTAGAAGGTTAGTTCAACACTCAGTACACAGAAATGGCTATAACTGAAATATGAATCGTGCTCACCAGGCAGGACATGAACCGTAAAGATTTGATGGTAACCAGCGTTTCATCACTCGGCAGCATTCTCTTCCCGGCCCAATGCGACCACAACTTTCTTCAAGATGACTTCAACGGTTTGGTGTGCGTTCTCAACAGCTTTCGCTATCGGTTGCCACTTCTCACCGTATTTCGGTTCTGCAACCGCACAATTGGCCAGCACCTCCTTCTGATTCTCATCAGAGCCGTGTTGAAGCTCAAACTTGTAGTACAAAGCCCAGAAATCGCCAACATCAGGGGCAAGTGTCACGGCCCGCTTCAGCCACGACCTGGCTTTGTCCACTTTCATGTCCTGCCAGAAGAGCTTGGCCACAGCTGCAATCACATGAGGGTCATGATCACACTTCTTCATCGCGTCTATGCTCTTCATTTTCCGGCGTGGTCGTGGTGCCATCTCGATGTCAGCTGCCCAGAGAATGCCACTGTTCGGACACTCCTGCAGTGCCTTTGACATCAGATGTTCTGCTTCTTTCTTGTTGCCGTGCCTCAATTCAACTCGAATAGCAGCTAGCCACAGCTCAGCAGTCTGAGGATTCTTCTTCCGGGCCATGGTGAGAGTGGCCCGGGCTTTGTTCAATCCATTCACTTTCTCTTCCAGTTTAGCAAGCGAGAGCCATAGAGGTATGCAGTTTGGACAGCTTTTCAAACCCGATTCATAAGCTTTCTTGGCCTGTTCGAGATGGCCAAGCCGTTCCTCGAGCTGCCCAACCATCAACCACAGCTTAAAGAAAGCTGGGAATCGCTTCAATGCTTCATCAAGCAACCTCCTCTCCTCCTCCACATTGCCCAGCTCCCTCTCAACAATGGCTGACTTCATCCATACCCTCTCCGTCCCTCCTCTTTC
>NW_010969548.1:3587332-3647860 GCF_000463585.1 Tarenaya hassleriana | reverse complement strand
TTACCCCCCCCCCCCCCCAAATAGCCAATGAACAAATGGGTTGGCCAAAATCTTCCAAACGTGTGTAAAGGTTTTACGAGTAACTGTTATGTCTGTCTTTCCCTCGCTTTTGCAAGTAACATCCTCGCTCTCTCTGGCTCCTTGTTCTCAAACTCAAGCTTAAAAGCGGCGAGCCAGATTTCCTCTGAGTTGGGTATAGCAGCGTAAGCCTCTTGGAGAATAGCACGAGCCGCCGGAACATCCCCAGCAAGCCACTTTTCCTTGGCACCCATGAGCCAGAGAACCTCGGCCTGAGGAACATATGTCACCGCCTTACGCAACAATGCATCGAGCGACTCCCTGGTCCCGTGGCTCTTCTCGAGCTCGGCAGCTCTTCTCCAGATACCCTTCTTAGTCAAGAACACCGTAAGCGCGTGTGCGTATATTGCTCTCGCCGTTTCAATGGAGCCCCTCTTCTTGCACTCCTCTGCATCAGCGACCCATGTCCTCTTCCTATCCTCCTCCTCAACCCCGACACCGATCGTGTTCTTAATAATGGCCTGGCATGTGGCAACAGATCCTGCTCTCTCGGCAGCCTCTGCCTCCTTCATCCAGCTTTCTCTGTCAATGTCAACCCCTTCTCTCTGCAGAGTCCTTATACCCCTCTCGATAATCTTCCCCACCATGGCTGTATTTCCATTCGCTTCCTCTAACTTAGCCGCCGTAATCCAAATTGCCGGCTCCTTAGGTAGCTTCTCTCTAGCTCGATTCAAAACTTTCTTCGCATTATCATAGGTTTCTAGTCTCGCAAGTGCCAGCCACAGCTCCACATGCAAAGGACAACACTCTACAGCCCTATGAAGCAAAATCCTAGCATCTTCCTCGTTAGCCAGCTCCACAACTGCCTTCCACAACCTGACCGAGTCGGGAATATGCTCCAGCCCTTTCCTCAACACTCTGCTCTTGTTCACGCTGTCGTGTTCAAGCTTTGCAGCATGCAACCATAACTTCACCGAATTAGGTATCAACTTCACTCCCCTAGCAATCACAGCCTTGGCATCATCAGGACTGGCCAGCCTACACGCTTCCAACCAAACATCCTCATTCTTCGGACACTCCTCGCACCCCCTCTGTATCAACTGCCTAGCTGCCTGAATCTTCCCAGCCACCTCCTCAAGCCTTGCGGCAGCAATCCAGCCAGGCGGGTGCTTCGGATTCGTCTGAGTTACACTCTTTAACAACAACCTTGCCTTCTTAATATCAGAAATTTCGGCGTCACTAGTGATTTTCATACTCTTCAGGTCGGTTAAGTAACCTTTAGGATCCACAACAGTTAATCCGGAAACCGAGTCTGATAACCTGTCAAGCTTCAGAGACAAGACCGTGCCTCTTCCCTCACCGACAGCAGTCAAATCCGTGACCGGCGTCTGCGACCACGGCGTCTCGGTCCCACCGGCAGATCTGCTCTTTGGGTCCAACGCCGTTACATGCTCTTTTTCCTGCCTCGCCTTCTCCAGAAGCGTGTCAGGTACAGGGACAAAGCTCTCGAACCTCTTCTTCTTGTTCCTCAACGAGTAATCCCCAATCTCAGGAATACTCTCCCACTCATCCGCAGACAAGGTATACAATTTCCTCTTCAAGTCTGCAAATTGCTCAGTAATCTTTGGGTTTGAAGCTCTGTACTTCTCGATTTCCTCCTTCAACTTGGCTTCTCTACGATCCTTCCTCCTCGAATCCATCCTCTTATCGATCGCCTCCCAGATCGCATCAGCCTCTTTGTCATCCTCATCGTACTCAGCATTCGAGAACAATCCCGCGTCATTCCCTTCAAACTCATCGAACTTCTGATTCTCATCATATCCCTTCTCATCACCTTCTTCGTCTTCATCCTCCTCCCCGGGCTTCCCCCTCCCGCGACCTGCCCCAGGAGCAGCCACCGCAGCAGCGGACCGGTCAGGCAGATCAGGAGCCGCACGAGCAGGTCCAATATCGGACCGCGTAGTAAACCCAGTGGCTCCACGACCCAAACCCGCAACATAGTTTTGCGGTGGCTTCGAGTTCAGGAATTCGAGGCGAGGTTTCGGCGGAGCCGCTCCCTGGGTGCCACCAAAAAGAGGGACGTGAACTACAACGGTGGCAAAACGACCAACCCCGAGTTCGGACAAGAAGACCGAACCAGAATCCGGCGAATCTCCGCACAGAAGGCTAGGGTTTCGTAGGCGGAGAGAGCGGCGGAGAAGCGGCGGCGGAATACCAATGCAACGGTGAGCCCATTGCTCGAAGGCGGAGACGGTGGTCGTGCTAGGGTTCACATCGACCGAGAGGGTCTCCCCACTTGGAATGGTAAGGAACACCATGATTTTAGCTTCGGAGATTTTTCCGATCACTGACACGAAATGGTAAATCTGGGGGTTGAAGGTCGGTTATTTAGTTCCCTATGGAATTGGAAAGTCGGTCTCTGAGTTGAAGGTTGGGCCAAAAGCCCATATAAATCGGGCTTTAGGGTTAATACTGGGCCTTTCTTTTAATACGACGACGTAAAAAGAAGTGGAAACGAAGGAAAAAAAATGTAAAAATGCGGTGAGCGTGGATCGAACACGCGACCTTCAGATCTTCAGTCTGACGCTCTCCCAACTGAGCTATCCCCGCTTTGTATTTATCATGTATAATTAGAAAAAACAATAGAGACTGTTTTGAACTGACAGCTCATCTTTCCTTGCAAGAAACACACGCACTTTTCTTGATTCTGGTTAACCCATGAAGAGAATCATCCAATCCAGCTTGTCACACCATCTACAATCACCAACCCTTATTCCAAGATTCTGTTGATGAACAAGGAGACGAAAGACGAGTCGGACATCTGGAGATACAAGAAACAAAAAAGGAGACATGACTTCATTCAGAGGGTTCGTCACACACATGAACGTTGGGTGATTGAGCAGAATCTGGAATATATCATCACTAATTTTTCCATATTCCTTATGTACATATACTATATCTTCAGTTTCCTTTTTTTATTATTAGAAACCTCTTTATATAATGTAAAGTGTATCTCTATCAAATATACAGAATTTTCTTCCTCTCCTAAAGTCTTCTTCGTGTCTTTCTTCTCTGCAACTCCCACTTCTGATTCTTTCTGCATCTCCCCTTCACATCTTGGCTTTTGATTTCTTTATGGTATCAGAGCCTGGTATTCATTGTGATTGAAGATATCGATTGCTCTCTTGATCTCACGGCAGAACGAAACAAGAAAAAGGAGAGAGAGTTGAGCAAGAAGAAGAAAGACGAAGAACGAGGGAAGGAGGAAGACTTCTGAACTTCATTGATGGAGTCTGGTCGGCTTGTGGGCAAGAGAGGATCATTGTGTTTACCACTAACCATTTGGAGAAACTCGACCCTGCTCTGATCAGGAGAGGAAGAATGTGTTGATGAACAAGGAGACGAAAGACGAGTCGGACATCTGGAGATACAAGAAACAAAAAAGGAGACATGACTTCATTCAGAGGGTTCGTCACACACATGAACGTTGGGTGATTGAGCAGAATCTGGAATATATCATCACTAATTTCTCCATATTCCTTATGTACATATACTATATCTTCAGTTTCCTTTTTTTATTATTAGAAACCTCTTTATATAATGTAAAGTGTATCTCTATCAAATATACAGAATTTTCTTCCTCTCCTAAAGTCTTCTTCGTGTCTTTCTTCTCTGCAACTCCCACTTCTGATTCTTTCTGCATCTCCCCTTCACATCTTGGCTTTTGATTTCTTTAGATTCCACGTCCTGATCGGCCATACGACACAAATTCTGAAAGTCATTGTTTTGACGCCTGAGTAATTGATGAGTGGTGGTGACAATGAAGAAATGCATTCATCGGCTAAAATAATCCAAGGGATACTGTTTACCCGCTTGATGATTAGTTTAATAGATGGCATCACCAAATTCCAGGTACATTCTGTAAGCATCTCGATCATGGGAGTAGTAGCTTTTCACCACACAATCTGTCTGGAACCCCAGTTTCTTGTACAGATTAACAGCCCCAGTCCTCGTGGGGTCGACGTGAAGCGAAACCCTTTCCACCTTTCTGCTTCTGCACTTCTCAATGGCCGCTCTCAACAAGGCTTCTCCATAGCCTTGTCTCCTGTGATCTTCCTTCACTGCATACGATACGATGAGAGAGATAACATCAGAAAGAATAACTCATCACAAAGTCTTCTGAGGAATTTCTTCGAACAATCTGTGTGCGCAAAGAACAACAAAGATCAAACCCTTGTATGAAGACATCTTCCCCTCGTGAATTCATTTAACAGTCTGCACGCGAATTATGGTTTCCCATAGATTTCAGATGAACATGGCATGTATTAACATCGTTCATTCGCGATTTTACCAAAAAAAAATCCGATATTTTATGTGGGCATTTATCATTGCGTAATTCCGTCGAACACAAACGGGGCATTCAGAGGGAGAGAGAAAAAAAATCAAAAAACTTTGTAAAAGAACCTGCAAGCTTGGTGATGGAGGCGGAAAGAGAAGAGGGCCAGGAATACATGGCGTAGCCCACCACTTCTCCCTCGGCTTCAACGTATAGCAAACCGGCGTTCTTCTTTCGCAGCTCTTCCTCCAAAGTTCGAGCAAGCGATTCGTGCTTTGGAAACGTTTTCTTCTCCAATCTCACGATCTCTACCACCACATCGGCCCTGTTGGCCGAACCTTTATCCAGCTCAACCACTCTCCCTCTCTCCATATTTGAAAAGCTTCGAGTTTTGAGGAGTTCTTATGGGCAAAACTCTCTCGCCTTGATCAATGTAATGGCGGCAATCCATTCTATACGGCTTTATAGATTATTCAATTATGAAATTGGCCCACAAGTTATATTTTTTCACGAAATAATCCTCATAATAGAGATTGAGACCCCCCCCCCCCAAATAGCCAATGAACAAATGGGTTGGCCAAAATCTTCCAAACGTGTGTAAAGGTTTTACGAGTAACTGTTATGTCTGCCTTTGCAGTTCATCTCTATTATTGATATCAAATCCCAGAGTACACAGAGGCTTGGTTACAAGGGAAATGCATAACAAGATACAGACGAGACCTTGCTAATGTCCTGGAACTTTGAAACAGATGATTAAGAAGCTTTGATCTCGCCAAAAGGAGAAAGCTTTCACTCGAAGTCATCATCGGTATCGTTCCAAACTGTGAGCAAGAGAAGGCAAAAAGGGTACCTCAAAACATATCTGAAAACGAACGTGCTTGACGTGTAGGGGCAGATAAAAGGAACTATCAGAAGGAGAAGAACGAGGAAGAAGACGCTGCCCGATGCTATCAGAAACACCGAAAGCCAATTCTGGTCACCCACCACTACGAGCAAACCAGCCACAAAGGCCAGAGACATCGACGTAAAAGCACAGCCGAGAAGCGGAAGTACGAACTTGAAGACAGTGAGGATAAGCTGGAGATCACCCAGTTGTGCCCAAATGAGAGCAACCGTTGTCAGAACTGCGCTGTACATTGCTGTTGTATTCGAGACAACAAACACTTGCCGTGCAACTTGTCTGAAATGATTCGCTACGTTCATTTCATTGTCCTCAAGTACCCTCGGGATCTTGAAAGCTGCAGAAAACGCCATTGTGGCAACGAGTATAGCCAACAACAGCAGAGTGTTGACCCTGCCTTTATAGTTCTTGGCTGTCGGTTTTTCCTGGAGCTGAAGAATTCCCATCTCTGATTGAGAAACATTTACTTCTTGAGATCCAGAATCAGAAGATTGATGAAGAAGTGGGGCCAATTTTAAAGCTCTAGGTGTATCAGCACATACCAAAGCCATCCAAGTTAGTCGCTGCAATGCAAACGCATATATAATGTCAAGTCATTCTATTGATATATATAGATATCGTATATATACAATGTCTCAAGGAAAGAAATCGAGATCTCAAGAATGTACATACCTCTCTGAAAGTGGGATTACTGTCCATATATTCCTCAGCCAAATCCAGAGCTGTGAAGCCTTCATTATTGATTTCTCCTAGGTTAACTCTTTTATCCCTCGAAAGCGTATGCACAACCCTGGGATAGGAGTGCATTGCGGCCAAGTGCAATGGAGTATTTCCTACATTATCCTTTTGGTTTATAAGCTTTCCATATTTTCTGTTTCCAAGAATGTATTTGACAACTTCATTCTGGCCACTTTCAGCTGCAGTGTGAAGAACGTTTCGATGTTCTACAGTGAGTAGCTCTATCGTGTCTGGGAAGAATTGCAGGATCACTTCTAGGGTTCCTGCGTGTCCTTTCCTGCTTGCATTATGGATGGGAAAGAAACCATCAGGATCTCTTACATATGCAATTGCTTTAGATGTTCCAAATTTCTCTAACAGACAGCAAGCTCCTTCCTCATATCCAGTAAAAGCGGCAAATGAGAGAGGACTTCTCCGTTCTTCGTCTTGTGATGTGATGAGTTCTGGATAGGGATCTAGCAGAAGATCCAATATCTCTGCCCACATTTTCAGAAGAATTGACAGAAATCACCCACCTTTAAGATAAAGATTTAAAAGAAAAAAAAAAGACCGTAAATGAAAGGAACCTCTTTTCTTGCTTTTGATCGCAGCATGCACGGCTGATTTCCCTTCAAACGACACATGAACTGGACTTTGAAGCATCCGTGTCACAAGTAAAACATTCCCAGCTTCAGCGGCCATAAACAAGGGCGACACTTCCTCATTGTTGAGAATAAAGGGCGTTCTCCGGTCTTGTGCAACGAGATTCCGAGCAACAGCTTCATGCTTGGCTTTCATTGCTAGGTGCAGTGCAGTGTTTCCTGTATTGTTCTGCACTATAGAATAATCTCTAACTCCTACCTTACTTGGTCCTCGCAGTACAATCTTCATTTCAACTGGAAGCTTAGTCAGGAATTCAATGAGAGTATCCACGACCGATGCATGGCCTGCAGCAGCTGCAACATGGAGAGGAAGGTCCCCGTTGAAGTTTGGCCTTACGAGAAGACCTTGGTAACTCTGAGGTATCGGTTCCCAGTTATTCACAATTCTTAGCTCATAAACTATGATGTGCACCACAAGGTTGGTATGACCATAGATGGCAGCAAGGTGCAGGATCGAATTTCCTTCAGGGGTTACTCTTCCAAGAACAGGAACTTCAATATCCTGCAGTATCGTCTCAAATTCTTCAATGTTACCTTTTGTTATAGCCTTATATGTTCTAGGGTCCATGGAATGAACGTTATCATTGGGCAGAGCAACAATGGCAGCTTGTCTTCTGCGTAAAGCCATGGCCCTGGCTCTTCTATGCCTTAGCACTGCAATTTCTATGTCAGACTTTCCCATGGATCTCGGGTCCCGAGTCTTCTGCTTAAAGTCTTGACCTGTGCCCTGAATATCAGAATGAGATTAAGCAGAGAAGGTAAGTGACAAACAAGAGATGAAAACATTATCAGAAAGCAAAATATGAAGTGACTGACCAAAAAGGCCTCTTGACTATCTGAAAGCAGCTTGTGTGAAAGAAATAAGAAGTCAGAAACGGGGATTTAGCAAAAGATTACTCCACTATGCAACGCTTTTATAAGCGGCCTTACTTATGATGTTACAAATAAATGAACGTGAAAAGAACATGGCTCCATTTGTTTAGGAACAAAGCGAACTAAATAATACCTTAAAAGACATTACCACTGTTTCATCATGTTGGTAGCTATAAGATATTGGTCAGTGGCCACTTGCTCGATTGTTTGTCTTCTGATGAAAAAGAGAGATCATGCAAGAACGTAGCAGCACGAACCCCACAAAAGCATATGCTTATGAATTTTTTCTCAGAATATAAATAAGCCAACATGTAGTATACTTCTATTTCCAGTTTATTGCACGTTAGGTTATTCACCACAACAAAATCCATCCTTTATATTCCTTGATTATAAAATTCACAAGTGTTTACAACCCCCAACCCAAAGTCGAGGAAGCAGGAGGACCTGAAAACAAGGGGCATGACGTATACACATATACATAAATATATATACACACACACTTCTGTCTCAGCCATTCAATTTCCTCACTTGCAGAACTTTCCTGAGAGAATCTTGTCTTGATTCATCAATTTTAACTGTTTGGGAAGCTCCAAGCAGCCTGAAACTTGAAAGATGCATCAAAAGAAGGTCATGCACAGGGCTGCAACTGATCATACTGTCACAATTCCGAAAGGGGAACCAAGAAGAACCAAGAATATATTCATCCAGAACTCACATAACATAAATAAATGTAACTATCAATTACAAGTTTTGAGTTTCAGGGGAAAATCTACATTTCTGTAAGGAATTCACCAAGCATCAAAATGACACAGTACTATTTCAGAAAGACAGCCAGATTTTAAAAACATACAATCTCAAAGAATGAGAAGAAAAGACCTCAGAGAGATGCTTCATTGCAAGAATTTGTCGATGCTAGCTGTAAGAGTTTGTGTGGGCACAGCGCCGATGATTGTATCCTTCTTCTCACCATCGACGAAGATCATAATCGTTGGGATGCTTCTAACCCCGTATTGGCTTGGGGTTGACGGAGAATCATCAGTGTTCAGTTTATAAAACTTGAATTTCCCGACATACTGCTGAGCGAGTTGATTCACTATTGGGTCAATCATTTTGCAAGGTCCACACCAGGGTGCCCAGAAGTCCACCAGCACAGGTCCTTCAGCCTTGAGAACTAGCGCCTCCCAAGTTGAATCGGTCACAATTGGAACTGAAAAAATTCATAGGTACAGATGGTTTCAGCATTTCAACATGGAGGCTTATAACCCAGAGATAAAGGCGCTGCCAGATATGTCTGTGAAGACACAATTCATGAAGGACAAATTCATTTCTCAACCAGAGTCCATAGACCAACTACTCAATCTTCAAACACACCTATGAAGAAAGAGTTAAGGATCATGGGTCAAAGGCAACAGTTGTGGTGTGCCTTCCTAGAGGAGATGGTTTCATCTTTTAACCAGAGAGACCACTGATAGTTCTTCAACTATACAAGTATTTGTATTTATCCATGATAGTCTCAGTTCTATGAAGCGCTTCTCTCTAGGTGACAAAACATGAGCAAAAAGACACATTTCCTCTCTGATGAAAACCCTGACGTACTATCTCATCACAGTGTGTGAGATCCAAATAATGAAATAGGTACCCGACAGACAGTGTAGCATTTTAGATCGCATAGGCATTTTTTCTCGAGCATCCAATATACGGAAAACCAATGCAATTCTATGGAAATGAAGATGCAATGATACATTGATATGCAAATGCAACCTTCTGTAAGTTTATACAAAAGGCAGAATTCTTCTTCCCACATAAACCTTGTTTCGAGAAGACATTCTCCCAAAGTCGCGTACTTTCAGTGGGATTGTTCCTACAAGTTCACCGATTTGGTACTGATTACCCTCACAAAGAACACAACTTTTAGCAGATTACAAATTACTGAACTTAATTAGCATAAATTGCGTCCCGAACATCTCAATCCGCCCAACAGGAAGCGCGCTCGATATTATGGTGACATACACTAATCAACGGCAACTAATTCGTTCGTATACGCTGATAGATTCCATCGCCCAACACTAATCGAACCAGACAATCACCAAAACGACCGAAATTATAGCAAATCAGGCAAGAAGTGATAGAGAGGGAGATAACATACTGTCTGTAGTAGTGTCCTGAGCTTCACACACGACGTTTCGTCGTTGTCGGGAAACCCTAAAACTCTTCGAGGTCAACGAAGCCGGAGAGAGAGAGAGGCGGGTCCTTAAACCTCCTGATTCCGGAAACACGGCACGCATCCGTCGAGCGGAGAGAGAAGATCTCGGGGAGTATGAGAGCGTCATCCCCGGCAGGAAGGAAAGCGGCGGTCGGGAGGTGCAGGTGAAAGCAGCCATGGAAGATAGAAGGGAAGGACGAGAGATTCCCCTGAATAGAGGTGCTATGATATCCAGAAAAAATAAGAGAGCAAAATTAATGAAATTCAACGAGATATACTTGTTGCCAAAACTAATGGATCGATGAAATGAAGCCCAATGGGCCCCAATGGTTCAATTGTTATTGGGCCTTCTTCAATAAAAGCCCAATTCATAACTAGCTTTATACGAAAACGGTATTACTACAACATGCCACCAACAACAAGAGACAAGAGACTCGTCCCTCTCCCTCCATTTGGTTTTGGTCATATGTCCCTCTTTGTTTTATTACTCGATTTTGTCATAAATACAAAGCCGTCGCTATCTTACATATCTAATTGGCATGGATGGTTTATCTGAAATTTCGAATCTTTTCTGTTTGGTACTGTTAGAAATCTGGGATATAAAAAGAAGAACAATAACAGAAAAGTAAATAGGAACCGGATAATTTTTCAAGGCTTGATACACTTTCCTAAAAACGTTATTCCGTCCTATACGAGCAAAGGACTTTCCGAAATACATCTTTGAGATACAATGAAGAGAGAAATGATCTTAGTTTGCTCTACTAAGAACACAAACACAAGAAATTGCAAGAAGAAGATGAACAAAAGGCTTTTGTGGGTGTTTTGCAAGAACAACCACAAAAGTGCTCTCAAATCTCTCAAAAACCGATTTAGATCTGTTCTATCTCGTGTTAGGATGTTCAGGGGTGTTAATAAACACTCCAAATGTCGAAAGGTGTGAAGAAATCGGAAGTTTTTCCCGAACGGTCGCGATTTTTCGCTCAATCCGAACTGTTCAGAAAAAACGGGCTGCCCGCCCGTTTTGTCGAGCTACCCGCCCGTTTATGTCTGAATTGCTCAGAAAAAACGGGCTGCCCTCCCGGTTTTTCCGAGTTACCGCCCATTTATTTATGAACTTTATTCCTCAGAAAAAACAGGTTGCATCTCATATTTTCGAGCTGCCCTCCCATTTTTTCTGAGATCACCTTTACGTTCAAAACCGAACGTAAACTCTTTCGACGTATCCTTAACACTTAGCCAATTCATACCACGTCTTTTACAAGCATTTATCTCCTACACCATACTTGTAATACACGTGAAACATGAATCCTTTTGAGAGATTCTAAATTTCCATTCATTTACTCTAAAAATACCAACATGTACCATCTCTTATTTCGTGATATTTTATGTGCAAAATATTTCAAACTCTGATATATTTCTTTTTTTTTCATATTCGAATATATTTGTGTTGACAAAAAGAGTGATTCCAGAATAAAATATAACCTGTCCGGTAATCTTTTGGACTGGACCCCGAAACGCCTCGTAACTCTCCCTGAAGGGCCGGACGAATAATACAATATCGCGACACGGACGAATAATACAACATCGTGACAGTAAACTTCCACGGCTCTGCACAACAGCCGACAAGCCACACATTATCATTATATACACCATCTTAGTTTATGAAATCTTTCCATTCATTTCAATGCGAGTTTACTCAACTAACTAACGAGAGAGAGGGAGAGAGCTAATGGTGAAGCTGACGAAGAGGGTCGGGGTCGGGCTGTGGTGGCGATGGTCACCATATATGGCACGATAGAGAGCTTATTTCTTCGCTCCATGCCCGCCTTCATGTACTCTACACTCCTACTTACGTACCGTTGTTCCCCCTTTTATCGGGATTTTCTCCATGCATGCATGCATGCACTTCGTTGTTATACATATATATATAATGTGTAATAAACGTATTATAGTGCGTAAAATTACGATGTTGCTGACTTCGAGCTTGTCAGCGGTGGGAGAGGTGTGGAAGAGAGGAAACGCAAACGCGGGTTGGTCGCCAAACTCCGCGATCAGATAACCGGATCCCTCGTCGCCGGTTTAGTCGCTCTCATTCACCGCATCTTTCATGTTGATCCTCTCTCTTCACTCCCTTCTTGACCCGTTCTCCTCCATATATCTTACACACACACACGCACATATATATAAATTTTTATATATAATTACAAGGATTTCGAATGTATTTATTACGATTCTGAAAAATGAAATGAATAATGATGAGGTCCAATAAATTTGTTGGTCAATCGAATATTTTTCTTTTTGTGAAAGTTTGAGAATCACATGGTCACATGCGGCGCGCTTTTCAGAGTAAAAGGGAAGATTCCAAACTGAGTTAGAATCCCGCATTCATTTTTAAAATTATATTTTTTAAAAGAAATATAGTATATTCGTTATATGTGGTAAAAATGACAAAAATATATACGTTAAGGTCATACATATACAATTTTAATTGTACATTTTATGTCATTCATCACATCGTTATTATGTTTTGCATGATACTGTAATTATATTTTTACCGTTTTATTTACTAGTCTCGAGAATGGTGCGTTAAAAAGGGCAAGAAAGTCCACAATATATTTTTTGAAACTAAGTTCACATTCTCAGCTTTTGATATGAGTGGAAAAGGGACCCACGCGTTAGAATTCAAAGGTAAGTGACATGTTTTTCAAACGCCTAATTGCATCGTGGTTATTATGAAAATAACAATAATCTTATTGGAAATAATCTAATTAGAAAATTACAGAAGTGATCGCATTTCAAACGTAATTAAAATATCGAAATTGAAAATCAGTCCAAATAACAAACGAAAATTTGAAAATTTGGATAAAGAAACAAGAAAGCGACAGACCAGAATTGTCTTAATATTCTAATGTGTCAATTTTCATAGGAATGGACCATACTTGGCATGAGAAGTAATCTAATGGACCAATTCCTAATTTATATTTTTTATTATTTTTTATTTTACCTGCAACGTATGTACATAAAAAAACAGAGACTCCACGCAGTATTAATATATAGTCACATGAAAATTTAAATTTTCCATATTACAGTACTATTATTTATATGTAGTTTTCTCATAATTAGCGGAAAAAAGAGGAAATTTCCCAAAAAAAATTTAAGTAAAATAACTGAAACGCGGAAAGCAATACGCGAGTTTTGCGTCTGCCGTCGTCGTCGTCGTCGGGTCTAGGGAAGCTGAGAGATTTATCGGGCCGTTTCATTTCAATTTCACAAGAAAGAAACCCTTTTTTTTTTCGAATCAGAGAGAGAGAGAGAGAGAGAGATCCGTCAGATGCCAGTATGAGCCTCCGCCACCGCACTGGCCCGACCCGATCCGGGCCGCCGCAGGGGGCGGACGCCGACGAAGAGGCCTTCAACATCATCCCCGTCAACAACCTCCTCGCTGACCACCCTTCCCTCCGTTTCCCGGAGGTTCGCGCCGCCGCCGCCGCCCTCAAAGCCGTCGGCGACCTCCGTCGTCCGCCCTACGTCCAATGGCGCTCTCACTACGATCTCCTTGATTGGCTCGCTTTGTTCTTTGGCTTCCAGAGAGACAACGTGCGGAACCAGAGGGAACATCTTGTTCTTCACCTCGCCAACGCTCAGATGCGCCTCTCCCCGCCTCCGGACAACATTGATTCCCTCGATTCCGGCGTTCTCAGGCGGTTTCGTCGGAAACTCCTTGGCAACTACTCGAGCTGGTGCTCGTATTTGGGCAAGAAATCGAATATCTGGATCTTGGATCGGAGTCCAGATCCGAGGAGGGAGCTTCTCTACGTGGGTCTGTATCTCCTGATATGGGGCGAGGCGGCAAATCTCCGTTTCATGCCTGAATGCATCTGCTATATCTTCCACAACATGGCCATGGAGCTCAACAAGATCCTCGAGGATTGTCTCGACGAAAACACCGGACAACCCTACTTGCCTTACTTGTCCGGCGAGAACGCGTTCCTCAACGGCGTCGTCAAACCCATCTACGATACAATCCAAGCCGAGGTAGAAGCAAGCAAGAACGGAACGGCGCCGCACTGCGACTGGAGGAATTACGACGATATCAACGAGTACTTCTGGACGGATCGGTGCTTCAGCAAATTGAAATGGCCGCTCGATCTGGGAAGCAATTTCTTCAGGAACAGAGGCAAGAGCGTTGGCAAAACTGGGTTTGTCGAGCGCAGGACGTTCTGCTACCTCTACAGGAGCTTCGATCGTTTGTGGGTCATGCTTGTTCTGTTCATCCAAGCCGCCATTATTGTAGCTTGGGGGGAGAAACAGCCGTGGGAGACCTTGAAGTCGAGAGACGTGCAGGTGAAACTGCTTACGGTGTTCGTGACCTGGAGCGGTATGAGGTTCGTGCAGGCTGTTATGGACGCGACTACACAAAGCAGCCTCGTCTCCAGAGAAACCAAACGACTCTTCTTCAGGATGCTGCTGAAGACTATAGCAGCCGCAGCTTGGATCATCGCTTTCACGGTCCTTTACGCCAACATCTGGAAGCAGAGGAACCAAGACAAACAGTGGTCTAAAGCCGCTGAGACAAAGATTTTCCATTTCCTGTATGCTGTAGTGGCCTTTTTGGTACCCGAGATATTGGCATTGGCTCTGTTTGTGGTTCCATGGATAAGAAACTTTCTGGAGGGGACCAATTGGAAGATATTCTATGCATTAACTTGGTGGTTTCAGGGCAAGAGCTTCGTGGGTCGTGGTTTGAGAGAAGGTTTGGTGGACAACGTCAAGTACACGACTTTCTGGATCGTTGTTCTAGCGACCAAGTTCACGTTCAGCTACTTCTTGCAGATTAAGCCAATGGTTAAACCCTCCAAATTGCTGTGGGGGTTAAAGGGTGTGGTTTATGAATGGCACCAGTTCTTTGATAACAGCAACAGGTTTGCTGTGGTGTTATTGTGGTTGCCTGTTGTGTGTATTTACTTGATGGATATCCAGATATGGTACGCTATCTATTCCTCATTGGTCGGTGCTGTTGTTGGGCTCTTTGATCATCTGGGCGAGATTAGGGACATGGAACAGCTCAGGCTT
This sequence comes from Tarenaya hassleriana, assembly GCF_000463585.1. Taxonomy (NCBI): domain Eukaryota; kingdom Viridiplantae; phylum Streptophyta; class Magnoliopsida; order Brassicales; family Cleomaceae; genus Tarenaya; species Tarenaya hassleriana. The sequence continues at coordinate 3,633,077 of NW_010969548.1, read as the reverse complement.
AGGTTTCAGTTCTTTGCCAGCGCAATTCAGTTCAATCTCATGCCCGAGGAACAGCTCTTGAACGCCAGAGGCTTTGGTAACAAGTTCAAGGACGCCATTCACAGGTTTGCCCATGAAATCATTATTGTACCTTATAACTTTACTGAGCAAAACTTGACAATGCGAGTGCTTGATTAACTTAATATGCAGCAAATTTCCGTGCTTTACTGATCAAACTTGTGAATGCAAATGGTGAATTTAGCTACAATATTTACCTGTTCAGGCAATTTTTAACTTTGTCATGTAGTTATATGACCCCTGTGCTATTTGCAGGTTGAAGCTAAGATATGGATTCGGTCGGCCAATTAAGAAGCTCGAGTCTAATCAGGTCGAGGCCAACAAGTTTGCGTTGATCTGGAACGAGATAATATTGACTTTCAGAGAAGAGGACTTAATTTCTGACCGGGAAGTGGAATTGCTGGAGCTGCCACGGAATACTTGGAACGTGAGGGTTATTCTCTGGCCGTGTTTCTTGTTGTGCAACGAGCTTTTACTTGCGTTGAGTCAGGCCAAAGAGCTGGTTGATGCTCCCGATAAGTGGTTGTGGCACAAAATATGCAAGCACGAGTACAGGCGGTGTGTGGTCGTCGAGGCCTATGACAGTATCAAACATCTGTTGCTTTCTATCATCAAAGTTGACACTGAAGAGCATTCTATAGTCACCGTATTCTTTCAAATGATTGATCATGCTGTTGAGTCGGAGCGGTTCACGAAGGAGTTCAAAGTGGATCTTCTTCCGAAAATTCATGAAACCGTCAAAAGATTTGTGGGTCTGTTAAACGACGAGAAAAGGGATACCGGGAAGGTGGTTAATACATTGCAGTCACTTTACGAGATTGCAACAAGACAGTTCTTCATGGAAAGGAGGACAACTGACCAGCTGAGAGAAGAGGGCCTCGCTCCACGTGACCCGGCTGCAAAGCTGCTCTTTCAGAATGCTGTTAGGCTGCCCGATCCGAATAAAGAGGATTTCTACCGTCAGGTGAGGCGGCTGCATACGATTCTCACCTCGAGGGACTCCATGCATAACATCCCTGCGAACCTTGAGGCGAGACGGCGGATTGCGTTCTTCAGCAATTCGCTTTTCATGAACATGCCTCATGCACCTCAGGTCGAGAAAATGATGGCATTCAGTGTTATGACACCGTACTATACTGAAGAAGTTCTGTATGGCAAAGAGCAGCTCCGGAACGAGACTGAGGATGGGATTTCGACCCTTTATTACCTGCAGACGATTTATGTTGATGAATGGAAGAATTTCATTGAGCGGATGCGTCGGGAGGGAATGAAGTCAGATGACGAGATATGGACGAGTAAGCTGAGAGAGCTCAGACTCTGGGCTTCTTACAGAGGCCAAACTCTCACACGTACAGTTCGGGGAATGATGTATTATTACCGGGCTCTCAAAATGCTTGCTTTTCTTGATTCTGCTTCGGAAATGGACATTCGGGAGGGTGCCCGGGAGCTAGGTTCAATGAGTAGTTTGCGGAGAGACCAAGATGGTAGCTTGGATGGAGTTGACAGTGAAGACAACCCCTCATCCCTTAGCCGAGCCAGCAGTTCCGTCAGTATGCTTTTCAAAGGCCATGAGTATGGAACTGCGCTTATGAAATTCACATATGTTGTGGCTTGCCAGATATACGGGTCTCAAAAGGCGAAGAAGGATCCTCATGCCGATGAGATTCTGTATTTGATGAAGCAGAACGAAGCCCTTCGTGTCGCATATGTGGATGAGGTCCCTGCAGGCAGAGGAGAGACTGATTATTACTCTGTCCTGGTGAAATACGATCAGCAGTTGGAGAAGGAAGTGGAAATATTCCGTGTGAAGCTACCCGGGCCGGTTAAGCTGGGCGAGGGTAAACCGGAAAACCAGAACCATGCATTGATTTTCACTCGTGGTGATGCTGTTCAGACGATAGATATGAACCAGGACAGTTATTTCGAGGAGGCTCTGAAGATGAGAAACTTGCTTGAGGAGTACAGACGCTACCACGGGATCAGAAAACCGACTATTTTGGGTGTCCGAGAGCATATCTTCACGGGCTCTGTCTCGTCCCTGGCCTGGTTCATGTCGGCTCAGGAGACGAGTTTCGTCACTCTCGGCCAGCGTGTTCTCGCAAACCCGTTGAAGATCAGAATGCATTACGGCCACCCCGACGTCTTTGACAGGTTTTGGTTCTTGACTCGGGGTGGAATTAGCAAGGCTTCCAGAGTCATTAACATCAGTGAGGACATCTTTGCCGGATTTAATTGCACGTTGCGTGGGGGAAATGTTACTCACCATGAGTACATTCAGGTCGGGAAGGGACGGGACGTTGGGTTGAATCAGATATCGATGTTTGAGGCTAAGGTTGCCAGTGGGAACGGCGAGCAGGTTCTCAGCAGAGATGTGTACAGGCTAGGCCACAGGCTTGATTTCTTCAGAATGCTGTCTTTCTTCTACACGACTGTCGGGTTTTTCTTCAACACGATGATGGTCATTCTCACCGTATATGCATTCCTCTGGGGCCGCCTGTATCTGGCTCTGAGTGGCGTTGAGAAATCGGCTCTGGCAGACAGTACTGACAACAATGCTGCGCTTGGGGCAATCTTGAACCAACAGTTCATTGTCCAGCTCGGTCTGTTCACGGCCTTACCGATGATTGTAGAGTGGTCTCTCGAGGAGGGTTTCCTTCTCGCTATATGGAACTTCATTCGGATGCAGCTTCAGCTGTCATCCGTCTTCTACACTTTCTCAATGGGAACCAGAGCTCACTACTTTGGCCGAACCATTCTCCATGGCGGAGCTAAATATCGAGCCACTGGCCGTGGGTTCGTTGTCCAGCACAAGAGCTTCACGGAGAACTACCGGCTCTATGCACGCAGTCACTTCGTGAAGGCCATCGAGCTCGGGCTGATCCTCACTGTCTATGCTTCACACAGTGTGATTGCTAAAGCAACGTTTGTCTACATAGCCATGACTATCTCGAGCTGGTTTCTTGTGGTTTCATGGATAATGGCGCCATTCGCGTTCAACCCATCGGGATTCGACTGGCTGAAGACGGTCTATGACTTCGACGATTTCATGAACTGGATCTGGTACCAAGGCAAAATCTCGGCAAAACCTGAACAGAGCTGGGAGAAGTGGTGGTACGAGGAGCAGGATCACCTAAGAACCACGGGTTTCGCTGGAAAACTCGCAGAGATAATCTTGGACCTGAGATTCTTCTTCTTCCAGTACGGGATTGTTTACCAGCTCAAAATTGCCAATGGATCGACCAGCATCTTTGTCTACTTGCTCTCGTGGATATACGTCTTCGTGGCATTCGTCATCTACTTAGTCATAGCTTATGCCCGAGATAAGTACTCTGCCAAGGCTCACATCCGCTACAGGCTTGTACAGTTCCTCCTGATCGCGCTCTTCATAATGGTGATCGTTGCTTTGCTCGAGTTCACTTCCTTCAGGTTCGTCGACATCTTCACGAGTCTTCTGGCATTTATCCCTACGGGATGGGGACTGCTACTGATCGCCCAGGTGATGCGGCCCCTTCTGGAGAAACGCAAGGTTACTTGGCAAGTGGTCATTTCTGTGGCTCGCTTATACGACATCCTGTTTGGGATCGTCATCATGGCCCCAGTAGCGTTCCTCTCGTGGATGCCCGGGTTCCAATCCATGCAGACGAGGATCTTGTTCAATGAAGCATTCAGCCGAGGGCTTCGCATCATGCAGATTGTAACGGGCAAGAAATCAAAGGGTGATGTCTAAATCCGAAAAAAAAGGTAAGCTTTTCCGACATCTTACTTCTCATCTTACCTTAGAATCCAACCCTTATGGAACAATTTCTTGCTCCAAAATTCCTTGGGTTCGGTTCAAATGTCTAAGATTCTACCATTGACAGGTTTTGAATGAGCAGTGGAGGAGAGAGTTCATGCTTGTGTTCCAAGTCTTCGTCGTTTTCTTTTTGTTTCGGCTGATTTTTGTGGGAGGAGGCGTTCATATTCTGATGTTTCATCCACACAAGGACGGTTTGCGTTTTGTTTGTACGATATAGCTATAGCCCGGTTAGTCAGATATGTTTTTAGCCCATTGTCTTTGCCTTGTCCTGTGTGTATTTTTGAACATATGATTTGTGCGTATTTTTTCATTTCACTTTGTAGAGCTTTTATAGCCCATAGTTTGTTCAGTTCCCCGTTCGCATTATTTCACCAGTCTCACTCGTCTTTTTCTGGTCGGAGAATGCCGTATTCAATAACCGGCTTATTCTTCATCTGAAACATCTTCTGGTGATTTGCCCTGTCTTTTTTTTAATGTCTTTTACAGACCGGTATCGGCCTTTTGTTCGGGTTCTCGTGATCTTATCCAGAACTATGTCTGGGTCCTGACATGGATCCCAAAGGGGCATTTACTCTCTTTGTTGATGTTGACTATTCCCTTGGCCTTAGCAAAATGATTCTCAAGACAACAAGAAGAAGAAAGAGAGAGTATCCACGTTTTCGAAGACCCATCTGCACATTTTGCATGCCCTGTTTTCAAGTTCTGTGCTTAGGTTTGATTTCCGCCATTTTTCTGGTTTTTCTGTCCACAGCAGGACATGATGATCTCTCTCTGTTATAACGGCGGGAAGCTATGGAGTTCTCTGCTCTGGTCCTGAAATCTCTCCGTGTAAATCATTCTGCCACGTGTCGAGAACCCACGACGTGTTCGCCTTGATTAACAAAAAGTAATCAAAATCATTAACCAATTAAACTGCTTCTGATCTACCGTGTTCCCTCCCTCCCTCCGCTGCGTTTTTCCTAATTGTTAATTCGTGTTCTTTGATCTGTTCCGAGAAACCGCTTCAAGGTCTCTCGAGGTCCGATTCGATCCATTTCCAAGGTTTGGCTTTCTCGAAACGGAGAAGCGGAAATGGAAGATCCTCTGATTGACAGAGAGAGTAGTGGAAGGCCTACGGATCGTCTTTTCCGCAGATCAGAAGCCATTACTCATGGTTCCACCTTCCAAAAGGCAGCCGCGCTCGTCGATCTGGTTTTCCTCGCTAAACCCTCTTTTTCTCAATTTTCCAGAATTCCTAAAAATGGCTTGATTTGTGAAAGTCTCGCTGTTACTTACTTGCCATGCTTCTTGAGGGGATTTCCTCTTGATGTGTTCCGCTGCCTGGGGAGATTCGCTGACCCTTTTTTAGGGTTTGACTTATCGGGGTCGAATCTTTCGCTTTTGGGTTGGTGAATGTTCGTATGGAGTTGGTGTATATGCTGGGTTTTATGCAGAACATGCTTGAAAGGGAAATGAATGGATATTTTGAAATGATTCCGTTTATGTTCAAGGCTTTCTTCATTGGAATCTTATCAGTGGGATCAACTTAAGTTCAGTTAAATCTGGTATATGAAGGAATTGTCTTCTTCCACTTTTGTTCCATCTGATTAATGAAAGCTTCTGTCTTTATTCTTTTCTGGACGTGAAGTCTCTCTGTCCAATGGGCTCTCGGAGGAGATGGAATCTCTTCAATTTTTTTTCCTGGTTCTACGTGAATTTTTCGATTTTATATTACTTGTTTTTCTTCCCGAAAGAGAGGGATTAGTTATGTTGCATCTGAAATGTGGCTCATAGGCCGAAGATGGTATTGGTCTTCCCGAGCAAATACTCGACCAGTCGAGCTTTGGGGAATCTGCAAAGTACTACTTCATCTTCACACGTCTGGACCTTATTTGGTCACTCAACTACTTTGCATTGATTTGCCTAAACTTCTTCGAGGTCAGGACTTATTATGCTATGTCTTTAGTGTTGATGTAACTTGTGTAAGCCAAAAGAAAATCGTGACTTTGAAGTATAACGGTGTATTGCCTCTTGCAGAGACCATTGTGGTGTGATAAGAAACCTACTCCTTCTTGCAATGACAGAGATTACTATTACCTGGGCCAGTTACCATACTTGACCAATGCAGAAGCTGTTGTCTACGAGGCAAGTAGTTCATTTAGGTCTTCATGCCTTTATCTGAGTTTATTACCTAAATGGGAACTCTTTCGATTTTCTGTTCGGTCTTAGTAATTTGTCCCTGAGCCTGACTGTAGTGTAAATGGACCTAAGAGATGTATGAGCCAAAAATATACCCTTGGAAGTTGAAATGCTGCAATTCCTTTTGTATTATAGGCTTAGCATACATAAAATATTTTTCATGTTTTTTTAAATTAATATTCACTACCGATACTTATGTGTTTTGACTGTGCTTATCTTATTTTAAGAACTTATAAGTTTTGATTGTCCAACTAGGTAATTACCCTTGCTATACTACTTGTACACACCTTCTTTCCGATCTCCTATGAAGGGTCCCAAATTTACTGGAAAAGTCGGTTGAACCTTATGAAGGTAATTCCCCACGAGTTCCTCCACATTTTTTTTTTACTTCCTAAATGGTTTTCTTTATCTTATGAGAACTTTTCATCTCCTGAATTCCAGGTGGCTTGTGCAGTAGTTTTATTTATCGATGTGCTGGTCGATCTTCTTTATCTTTCTCCAGTGGCTTTTGATTTTCTCCCTTTTAGAATTGCACCATATGTGAGAGTGCTAATATTCATCCTAAGCATAAGGTATCCGGAAATATCCCCTTCTTTCTATCAGCTACGGGTAAAGTAAATATATGTTTCATGTCTTTCTACAATTAATTATAGAGACAAAATTCCTACAAGCTGTCATTTTGCTCATACATGCATTATTACATCTGTTTGTGCAACCAATAAGTCATTTGAAGAAAGTTCTTGTTCATCCCAAAGTTCTTTAAAATTTCCTTCAGGGAACTGAGAGACTGCCTCGTCCTTTTGGCTGGAATGCTTGGCACATATTTGAATATTTTGGTCAGCCATCTTTTTAATCGAATGATTAACATATTTTTTTTTATGGACTCATGTCTATTATCTTTCTGTATTAAACTCATTGCTTTGATTATTTCGACCGCAGGCTTTGTGGCTGTTGTTCCTTCTCTTTGCCAGTTGGATTGCATATGTCATGTTCGAGGACACACAACAAGGCTTCACCTTGTTCACTTCTTATGGCACCACCCTTTATCAGATGTTTATTTTATTCACAACTTCCAACAATCCCGATGTCTGGATTCCTGCGTACAAGTAAGTATTAGATCATCTGGTTTAGATGAAAGACCATCATCTGTTTGCTTGTTGGAGCTTCTTACAGTAATCCTATTGGTACTGTTTCTGTCTTTCGAAGGTCTTCACGTTGGTCATCATTGTTCTTCGTTCTCTACGTGCTGATTGGTGTCTACTTTGTCACAAACTTGATCCTTGCTGTCGTATATGACAGTTTCAAAGAACAGGTACATTGTTCTTGTAATGATAAAGTTGCACGTTTGTGTATTGTTTATGTATAAATAAAAGCAGACTACTCAAACTTTATCATTTCTGTTCTTCTTTTGTAGCTCGCAAAACAAGTTTCTGGAATGGATCTTATGAAGAGAAGAATGCTGGAGAAAGCCTTTCGGCTTATAGATAACGATGTAAGTCCATCCATGCACCTGATAAATCCCCTATTAAAGGTTTGCAGGGAGCCATTGTGATAAGGGCGGTTGCTCTACTTCCTTAACCGCATTTGTGAGCTTGTATACTGTTTTCATTTGTTACTTGTTGCTCTAACAGAACACAGGAGCCATCAATAAGGAGAAATGTATTATGCTCTTTGAAGAATTGACTAACTACAGGTACTTAACTACACTTTGTCATATTGTTATTAATATGCTTATAGATTATCTTGAATTTATTTTCTCTCCCCTCTCTCTCTCTGCCATTTTTCTTTGCTGGATCAATATGTTTCCTTTTGTTTTATTTTCAGGACATTGCCGAAAATTTCTAAAGAAGAATTTGGATTGATATTTGATGAGCTTGACGACACTCGTGACTTCAAGGTATAACTTTTTAAGTCGGCAAAGGGATTCTTATGTGTTGCAGATAATTAGGGCTACCATAAAGATTACCATCCACCAAAACCTGTTCATCTCAATTTCTTTCTGCTTTTCTTTTTCACCTTAATGTGTAGATAAACAAGGATGAGTTCACCGACCTTTGCCACGCCATTGCTCTAAGGTTCCAAAAGGAGGAAGTAGTAAGTCTGCCTTTATTTATGTAATTATGTTTTGGTTCTTCATGATTCATTTATCACCACCATTTGTTTATATGTGGGGTCCTTTGTATTACCATTGCAGCCATCTCTTTTCGAAAACTTCCCGCAAATTTACCACTCGCTCTTCTCAAAACAACTGAGAGCCTTTGTTCGAGGCCCACGCTTTGGATACATTATATCTTTCATCCTCGTGTTGAATCTGATTGCCGTCATTGTGGAAACAACAGTATGTCCCTTGTCCCTGTAGAGTGTGTGTCCTCGACATGAAATTTCTTGTTTTTACATAATAACCCATGCTTGTTTTATGCAGCTCGATATCGAAGAAAGCTCTGCTCAGAAGACCTGGCAGGTTGTTGAATTTGTATTTGGTAAGAACTTGAACAACGATTCGTGAGACTATAATTCTCAGCTCTATGGACTATTTTCCGGCGTTTATTTCAATGTTTTTGTGTTACGCAGGTTGGATATATGTGCTGGAGATGGCTTTGAAGATCTATTCATATGGATTCGAGAATTATTGGAGGGATGGTCAAAATCGCTTTGATTTTCTGGTCACTTGGGTTATAGGTAAACTACGTGCTTGCAACCAATTCATCTCTTTTTTTCCTTTGGCACGTGATTGATGATGGTTATGGTATATAATTCATTATCTTTCCCTGCACAGTTATCGGAGAAACGCTTACCTTTGTAACCCCTGATGATAACACTTTTTTCTCAAATGGAGAATGGTGAGGAATATTTAGAGCACACCCGGTACAGAGGCCACCTTCTCATACATGTACATCTAATTCTACAAAATCTCTGACATTGGCAGGATCCGGTACCTTCTCCTTGCGAGAATGTTAAGACTGATAAGGCTTCTAATGCACGTCCAACGCTACCGAGCTTTTATCGCAACATTCATTACACTTGTTCCAAGTTTGATGCCATATCTAGGGACCATATTCTGCGTTCTGTGCGTCTACTGCTCTGTTGGTGTACAGGTAATCTGACTGCAGAGTTCTGATGAAAAAGTGTATATTTTCATGTGTCAAAAGACTTTGTTCTTTGTCCCATTTCTTTTCTTCTTTTGGCTTCTTATCTCCGTAATGACTTTAAATGCTACACATTCCAGTTATATTGGATTCTGGGAAATGGGTTCTTCTAATTGGTTTAGGCATCACTTTTGTATGATTTCCCTGTTTTGTTCTGATACTGACAAAAAGTGAAAACTCCTTTTGTTTGATGAGTTCACAGATCTTTGGTGGGATCGTGAACGTTGGGAACAAAAAAGTCGCAACAACTGATATGGCTGAGGATGAGTATCCTTTTTTTTGTGTTCGTTCCAACGGTTGTTATGGGGAATTTGAGTAAATCTGTTTTCTCTTGACGAGACTCAGCTATCTTTTGTTCAATTTCAATGACTATCCAAATGGGATGGTGACACTCTTTAATCTGCTAGTTATGGGGAACTGGCAAGTCTGGATGGAGGTATCTTCCCAACTTTATTACCGGACTTTATTTTTGTCTCTGTAACTTCAAATAGGAAGAATGCGCTCACTTATTAGGGTATTTTTCAGTGGATATGATGATATTTGAGCATCAATACCAGTTGAATCCTTAGTAAGATGCCATTAACCGTCCTTCTTTTTCATGGCTCTAATGCTATAAAAGCTTGTTTGGCTGTTAACCATCACTCCATTGTTGTTCTATCAGAGCTACAGAGAGTTGACTGGGACGTGGTGGACCATTACATATTTCATCAGTTTCTACGTCATCACCGTGCTACTTCTATTGAATTTGGTATATCTCGCCAACACTATTTTCCCATACATCAACCGACAGAGGATGCTGTTATTATATAATATATAATCTTCAGCTTCACAGATTATTTGAAAGCTTTAGTAACCCTTGCTCGTTGAACTCTTTAGGTGGTTGCTTTTGTATTGGAGGCATTCTTTGCTGAGCTCGATCTCGAGGAAGCAGAAAAATGTCGAGGGAATTCTGAGGTTGGTCTTACAAAAATGTCATCATGAGCCATGCTAGCATATGTATATATATACACACATGTCTATGATTTATGCAATGATTTGCATACATTTTCTTTAAATCCAGGAGCCTGAAGAAAGAGGGAACAGACGGCGTTCCTCAGGGTAACATAATCGATGACATGTTCTCATTTCTCAATTACATTTCTGATGACATTGGAGGGTATGGTTTTAACTCTTTCTCTGGGTGGGGATTATGACAGAACCAAGAGCCGGAGCCAGAGAGTGGATACGCTGCTTCATCACATGTTGGGTGAAGAACTGAACCAAACAGAGTGTTCCAATGCATAATCTCTTGGTCGCAGAGGCTGGCCGGGAGACGTCTTTTCAAGATTTTGTGAAATGTGGGAAGCGTTCTTGAAGCTATTCGGTGTGCGTGTGTTGTGATTTATGTATGCATCATCATATCATTTTAGCACACTTTACTGTAGTATTCTGTCAGGTGCATGAATTTTATCAGAGATTTCATGTACTTCCTCATTGTTGTCGCCTTAATGCAATCCCGACATCAACAGAGACCACGTGTTTGTCAGAGCGAGAGAGAGAGAGGGAAAGGGTCATCTCTAACAATATACAGTTGCATTTACAGGAACATGGTATGGTGGCGGTGGTTTCATGGAACATCAGTGGAAACAGAGAAGAAGAAGAAGAAAGATCAAGAGTTCATCCCAAAGAACAAAAAATCTACCCGACCCATCAAACACTGAGATCATATCGATTACTAAACCCCCCGAGAAAAAGGGTCCAAATCTTCTGAAATCAAAACCCTAACTCGAGTCAGTATCCCTTCTAATCAGTAAGAAATAGCTCAGGACAGCACAGAGGGCAGCGACAGCGTTACCTTCCTTCAACAGGACCTTAAACACATAACCCACGACTTCTCTGGTAATTTTCCGACCTTCCACGACCAAAACCCTCTTGGGTTTTCCGAAGAACGCCAAAAGAACCACCACCGATATCCAGATCACCATCACCGCCGGCACCGCCACCGCCGCCGCTGCCGCCATCGACATCGTCCCGAACACCGCACCCAACACCACCGACGCGTACACCGCCGGCAAATGCAAACGCCCCGCCGATGCAGACGCCGTTTCGGAGGTGTAGTGGTGGAGCTCGTACCAGTTGAGTACGGATTTCAATAGATTCCACGAAGACGACAAGAGAACGGCGTAGACGATGATAAAGAGACAGACCCATGTTCGTCTCTTGCTCATGATTCTCATGAAGATTAGGTACGATGCCGGAGGAGACGAAGCCGAGTTCGGTGTTCTTGGAGATTCTATCGGATCCGCCATCGGAGATCTTGATTTTTTTTTTGCCTGACAAATTTGGGTTTTTTTTTGGTCGAATGCCCAGGGGAATGAAGAAGAAAGACGTGGAATCGAAGTTCTTTCAGATTTGGGGGAAGAAATAGCAGTTCTCTACGAACGACATTCGCACATTGAAGCGCGTGTTGTGCACTCTCAGTCTCGTTCATCGGATTGGTTTGTGTGGATCACACGCGCTTAATTGTCGCGTCCACACTTTAATTTCTTTTACTTCTTTTCCATTGGATGACGGCGACAAACACGAGAATTGGAAACGAGTGAAAATATATACACAATGGAAAATAACAAAGTTTACATTCAAAACACGATCGAAAAAGGACATTAAACAAATAAAACCTTACCCCTCCACTGCATCCCGATACTGCGATACATGATTAGATAACTTCATATTTCCTAAACCATGTGCGCATATATATATATATATATATATATATATATATCCCTATCCCTCTCCGTTCCATCACGGTTGATCATCGTCGACAATCATCACCATCACTTGCTCTGAACTGTTCGACGTAAGCCCATTTCACCTGTTTGAATCTCTCTTGAATCAGTCAAAGAATTTCCACCCAAGTTTTGATTTTTCCATTGCCGTGAAGCAGTGGAACTTTTGCCTACGGGGTTTCCATCAGAACGGATGGACTTTGCTCAGAATTTGTCCAAACGATTACAAAATGTACGGATCTGGAAGGCAGTCATGGAATATGCTGCAAGGCAAAGATCCGATGGATAATGGATTGAGATTCATACATATATTTATATAGTCGTGTAAATCGCTGAGATACCTATATATGAACAATCATTGCATCAGGAACAAAAGAGATGTGTAATCGTTTGTTGGAGAATCAGAGTACAAAATCTTTCTCACACACAGCAACCATTGTTTACTGTGTCAGAAGGTGTCCTAAGATTTTCTGATTTCTCATCATAATTTCTCCAACAACACGAAAGACATGGGGAATCGGAAACAACGTAGGGAGAGATGAGATTGATTCTGATCATCTGCTTCTCTCTTCACATCCTACTCCAATTCACGACGAAAAACGTTGGGAAACACAAAACAATCAGATACAGAGAGGTCGGAGACAGAAGATGGGCTTGTTCAGAACGATGAGACCTGGAGACGGAGATACATACACCAAGAAGCTATATTATATATAAAGTAGAAGATATCGACAAGAAACCCTAATCTCTCGACTCATACATGATGCACTCCAAATCAAATGTAGGGCACACGTTGCTGCCTCCAAGTGTAAAACACGACCCGTCCCAATATCTCCAAGGCCTAATACTGTTGGGCCTGTATAAGCCCAAGTTTTTTCTAGATTTAATTTTTGGCTTACCTTCATCAACAGCCGTCTTAGCTCAGCGGTAGAGCGCGTGGCTTTTAACCACGTGGTCGTGGGTTCGATCCCCACAGACGGCGTTGCCTTTTTATAAACGAATCCATTTTCACCACGTGGCATCAATTTGTGAAGCGCATGGTCACCGCCTTTTATCACTGCCGGTCACGGTATCACCCATCATCAAAGCAATGGCCTTTTTTTTTTCTCGTTTTCTGTGAAATTAAGTTTCCGAGAGAATTTTCAAATCTTTGAATTCGCGACCTCAATCTCCCAGAGAAAAGTACGTCTTTGATACCCGACCACGAGATCAGTTCCGATGTCTTTATTGCACTCCTTCAAAGAGACGATAAAGCCCTGTAGCAATCTATCCTTGTCGACCCTAGAACCTGCCCCGCCTATAAACCCTAGAAAACCTCCCAAATCATCTCTCTCGCAGCAGCTTCTTCGTCTCGAAGATTCTTACTTCGCTTCCAAGCAGGAATTTAGAACCCAGAGCGCCCCGATCGAAGGTTTTGATCGTGGCAAGGACGATCACGATGGAAAGATCAAGGAAGACGAAGAAATTGAAGAACCAAAAATCGGAGATGAGGTTGTCGGGTTCGGGAGACCCGGGTCGGGCCGGTTACAGTTTGACTATACGGGTCCCTATGAGCCACTCGTGCTGTCACCAACCGGAGAAATCCCGGTCTTGCAGGTTATTTTCGTTCTTATAAAAGATTCTATTTTCTGCCGAAATTCTTGATTTTTTTTTTATTCCCTGATACATGCTTTAGTGACGCAATGGCTTTAGCTTAGATACATTTTCATGGAGCGATCAAAGTTTCTTTCCGATTACGTATGTACTCGATGTCGCTAAGGAGTTATTCGCGTTCTCGGCCTAATGGCTCCAAGCGCAATAGATTCGAATTGTTTATGAAAATGTGTGGGCGGTTTTGCTTTGTCGATGAAGGTATGAACCTGTCTTCTTATTTGCTTTGTGGTATGATTGTGTTGCCGCAGGTTCCGGCATCCATAAACTGTAGACTGCTCGAGCATCAACGGGAGGGAGTAAAGTTTCTGTACAATCTGTACAAAAACAACCATGGCGGAATTCTTGGTGATGATATGTGAGTCTGGAGTTCTTTTCTTCTTTTTTTTTACAATGTGGAGATGCATCTAGACTATGATTATATATGGAGCAAAAAATGTGCTTTTGGGTGTTAACCATGTCCTTGACTGCTTTGTATCTACTTGTATATCAATCTTTTTCCCGGGTAAATCATTCTAGTGTTTGATTGTATTCCTTCTTTTGCCAAGCCAATGTGTCTGCTTTGAATGTCATAGCTGCTGTTGCCATTTGAGTTGTCTTACTCGTCAACCGATTTAATACTCAGGGGACTGGGCAAGACCATTCAGACTATCGCATTTCTTGCTGCAGTGTACGGAAAAGACAGTGATGGCAACGATTCCTCTTTGTTAAAGGCTGGAAAGGGTCCAGTCCTTGTCATCTGCCCATCTTCTGTGATCCACAACTGGGAAAGCGAGTTTTCCCGATGGGCGAGTTTCAGTGTTTCCGTGTACCATGGTCCAAGCCGCGATTTGATCCTGGAGAAACTCAATGCCCAAGTTGTTGAGGTACTCGTGACCAGTTTCGATACATTCAGAATCCAAGGTCTCATTTTGTCTAGTGTAAATTGGGAAATAGTGATTGTTGACGAGGCACACCGGCTAAAGAATGAAAAATCAAAACTTTATGAAGCATGTCTAGAGATCAAGACACGGAAAAGGATTGGCCTTACAGGAACCGTGATGCAGAACAAGATTGCGGAGCTATTCAATCTGTTCGACTGGGTAGCACCTGGATCGCTTGGGACACGGGAACATTTCCGAGAATTCTATGATGACCCACTGAAGCATGGGCAGAGAGCGACTGCTCCAGAACGGTTCATCCAGATTGCAGATAAGAGGAAACAACATCTGGTTAATGTTCTGAGAAAGTATATGTTGAGGCGGACGAAAGAGGAAACAATTGGGCATCTGATGATGGGGAAGGAAGATAATGTCGTCTTCTGTGAGATGAGCACATTGCAGAAGCGGGTGTATCAAAGAATGTTGCAACTTCCAGAAATCCAGTGCCTTGTAAATAAAGATGCACCATGCACTTGTGGGAGCCCGCTTAAGCAATCAGAGTGTTGCAGAAGGGTTGTTCGTGATGGAATTATCTGGAAGTACCTTCACAGAGACAACCTCGATGGCTGTGATTCTTGCCCCTTCTGCTTGGTCCTTCCATGCCTTGTGAAACTCCAACAGGTATGTTACCTTTCTGCAAGGTGAGTCGCCTTGTTTTATATTCTGCGATGACTTTTTGTTCCAACAAGTTGTCACAAAGTTAACCCCTTTAGAGTACACGTTTGCCTTGTTTGGTTATGCTATTGGTAACATTTTGCGATATGTAACAGATAAGCAATCATTTGGAACTCATCAAATCGAACCCAAAAGACGAGCGAGACAAACAGCAGAGGGACTCAGAGTTTGCATCTGCGGTGTTTGGACCAGATATTGATCTAATGGGAGGTATTGCCCCAAGTGAGAGCTTCATGGATCTCAGTGATGTTAAACATTGTGGGAAAATGAGAGCCTTGGAGAAGTTGATGGCTTCTTGGATTTCAAAGGGTGATAAGATACTTCTCTTCAGTTACTCCGTCAGGTAATGTGAATTATCTCCCAGATGATAGACCAGCAGTAACTCAAATCAGTTAACTTTGGTTTATGATGTTATTTGAGTTTGGACAAAAGGGATGAAAAATTTGCCATTATAGGATGTTGGACATACTCGAGAAGTTTCTCGTAAGGAAAGGTTACTGCTTTTTAAGACTTGATGGTTCTACCCCCACTAATCTGCGTCAATCTCTTGTGGACGACTTCAACTCGAGCCCTAGCAAATCGGTTGGTCTCTGAACTGAAACCCTAGTTGGATCAGAATTTTATTTTCCTTCTCACTCATTTCTGATGCCTAACCAGATTTTCTTCGGTGTCAGGTTTTTCTCATATCGACTCGGGCTGGGGGGCTAGGACTAAATCTTGTGAGTGCGAACCGTGTGGTAATATTTGACCCGAACTGGAATCCAGCGCACGATTTGCAAGCGCAGGATAGGTCGTTTAGGTTTGGACAGAAACGTCATGTGGTGGTTTTCCGTCTCTTGGCTGCTGGTTCCCTCGAGGAACTGGTTTATACACGGCAAGTGTACAAGCAACAGCTTTCCAACATTGCTGTTGCAGGGAAAATGGAGCGACGGTACTTTGAAGGTGTCCAGGTACACACACACGCACACACATATATATATATATCATCATCAGTCTGTTTTGGTAGTTTGAAGTGTTTAGAATGCTGCCATTGATGAATACCTCAGAATGTATAATCTTAATCGATTTAGTAGCACTCTTTTAGGTTCCCAAAAGAACATTATTATGTCTCTTTTTTGTGGCTGAAATGATACATTCTTGTCATCAGGATTGTAAAGAATTTCAAGGGGAGCTATTCGGAATCTCTAATCTCTTCCGCGACCTGTCTGATAAACTCTTCACCAGCGAAATTGTCAAGCTACATAAGGAGGACCATAGCATTGACCAAGTCAACCAGGGGAAGAATACACCAGTGCTCAAGACCGATGGTTTAAAAGAAGAAGAAGAAACAAACGCGGTATCATCATCTAAGCTCGAACCCGAGAAACCTATGCTCAGAGATTTGGGTAAAGATTTTCAGTCTCTATGCCTCTGCTCTTTTTGCTGTCGTTATTATCCTGATGGTGTAACGTTTTGCTTCTCTCTCTCTCTCCCTCTCTCTCTGTGTAGGCATTGTGTATGCACATCGAAATGAAGATATCGTCAATGGCAGACAACAAACTCAGAGGACGGATGAAGATGGCGAAACGCAGACGGATGACGCAAACTTTTTGAAGAAGGGGAAGAGAAAGATTCGCGAAGAGGACGACAAAGCTACAAATGTGGGTGGGAAAAGGGAGAAGTACAAGATGGTAGCTGAGTTCAGAGGCATGGAGATAGTGGAGTTCAGCCGATGGGTGTTGTCTGCAACCCCCTCTGAGAGACACAAACTCCTCCGAGACTTCAGGAAGTGGAGTTGTTCTTTGCGACGTTGATGGATAAAATCTATGTCAACCCACAATGATGTTTGGTCTTCTGGGTGTTAGTTTTTGGTAAATGTAGATATATATTTTTTTTAACCAACAGTGAATATTGTTAGGCCTAGAAGTCAGGTTAGGTCTTGTCTAGTCATAATGTGTTCTATTTGTACATAATTCCATTCATTTTGTTATGTAAATTGATCTCTCCCTTACATTTTGTTCATGTTCGTGACATTAACCGCATAGAATAAAATTAAAGAGCGTTAATTAATTAGATATTCAGCAAAGGAAAATGAAAATGGGTAACGATAAATCATATATAAGGCCCAAAAGCGTGGACAAAGCCTATGAAAGGAAAAGCCCATTATAATTATGTGGCCCAATCAGCCGAAAAGGAGAAAATGGGAGCATCACATACATGCCCAGGCGCAGGAGAAGCGCGTCACTCAAACGCGCCCGTTTTTCCCGGACTATAGTCCCGGGAAATCGGTAGAATCCGGATTTTTCGAGCACACGGGCGCGTGAGAAAGCTTCTTTCCATGTATGTATGAAAATTGTTCTCTTTACCCTTTCTCTTTAATTATTCAAAATTAATGAGACAAAATAATGTCCATTATTCATAACTAATTTTTTTAAACAAATTTTAGTTGTCAATGAAAACTTATTTGAAAACGTTAATTTAAAAAAAAAAAAAATTAAGGAATCTTTTCTAGTATTTTTAAACCTTCAACAATATCTATTAATCTGTAAGCACAATGATTAATTTTAATGGCCATTAAAAAAATTAAACACAAATAACAACTAATAGAATAATAATATATAGAACGGATCTTTCTGTTTTTTCAACAGGAATCCATCAAGTTCTACTGTCATTTTCAAATCTATCAAGAGTGTGTGTGTGTGTATATATATATAGTCTCTACCGTTTATTTTGTTTTGTAAAATAATATCTAATTAATTCCAGCATTCTGGTATGTAGTTAATTAGATTTACTACAAAAAATGGTTGTCTTACATTTTGTTCACTAACATGTCTTCCGATTTTTCTTTATTATTATTTTTTTATCGTAGATTTAGAATAAATGTTAAATGGCGTTTAATAAATAGTAAATAGATACGCAAGTGAAAAAAATCGGAGACTGGTACAATATATACCACATCTAATGCCGAAAACGCAGACAGCCCATAAATGAAAAGCCCATAAAGGAGGAGCCCGTGATTGTATGGCCCAATCAGCAAAAAAAGGGGGAGCCCGTGTGCTTGGAAACGGGATCGCCCACACATATGCCCACGTGCAGGGAAAGCGCGTCATCCAAGCACACGGGCGCGTGATGAAGCGCCTCCTTCCCTTAATTAATTTTTAAGCACAATAACCTTAATAAAAATTACTAAAAATTTATTCATAATAGTTAAGCCAAAAAATTATTTTTAATTATATTTTTAGAAACATTAATTAAGTTTTCAAAGAAAACTTGGTAGAAAAGTTAAATTAAAAAGATTGAAGGAATATTTTGTATCTTTTTGTTGGAAACCTTTAACAAAACCTAGTAATTTTCAAGTACAATAACCTTAATAAAAATTACTAAAATAATTAAACACGACGAAGACAACTAAAATATATATATATAAAAAATGATAGAGAAGATTTTACTAAATTTCCATCAGAAATCCACAAAACTCTACTGTGATTTTGAAATCCACCAAGTATATAATATATATACCGCACCAAGTTTAAGAGATTCACGTAGTTGTTTAAGTTCGTAAACCCTAATATCATTTACTGTCTTGAAATGTATATACTAATCACTAATGTCCACGCCCGTAACTAAATCCTTGTAGGCGTCACGAAGTAGTAATATTCTAACATAATGGCAAATTCAACAGTATAACCAAACCGCATATGTTGTATTCACCATCCGCTTTCTCTTTCTTTCCTCCCGGTCCAGTTGCAAGAGTAGTAAACAAGGTACAACATTAGACAATTTACCTTCTCCCCGCCTTGAATCTTGAGACAGGCTTTGACGGTTGTGAACCCGTCGACTGTTAGGTAAAGCAGAACCCGCGATAAGAACATAACATGTTCCCGCATTAATGGTTTTTTTTTGGTGCAAATGGATGTGTGTTGGCTCAAGTACCTGAATTCGGTTGTCTGTCTCTGTGGCGTGCTCTACTATCGATCCTGTGAAAGCCTGAGCAAGTTGAATCAGAGATCAGCAATCACAAACAATCATGGAGATATTTCACCTACCATATGTCTGTAGATGATTGAGCTGGAAAATGAAATGAAAAAATGTACCTTGAGATAATCGAAGTCAGGCTTTGGTTTCTGAACAAGCGACTGCATGAAAAGATGGCATATGTACATTTGTGAGAAGGGTGCAACAGTTATTACCAATTGAGAAAATAAATGTTTGCCAACGGCTGTGTATCGTAGTAGAAGATTAAAACCGAATTCAAACATGAGTTCCAATCATGGCATATAATGCAAGTCGCAATTACCTCGATCCTCTGTGGACATACAACACTGGTTCCAGTGTTTCCTCTGGAAACTGTACTTGTCATCAGAGCGTTTGCAGATGCCCCTGCATTTTGCGGTTCAAATCCACCGCTTGATTTATCTTCTGGTAAATAGGTAAACAGACAAAAGTTGGCAAAGAATACTTTCCAGGGAGATTGTGCATTATTAAGTATACGCAATCAATGATAAGGCCAACTGACTGATGTTCGAAATGCCTTAGATAAGGTTGGAACATGATGTTGGGCTAACCTTTGGGTAAATACTCTGCCGATAGTCCTGTACACTGCCATTTGAAATCACAAGCAATATCTGAGAAAAAGCTGTGAAAGAACTAATGAGAGAGATAATAATATATCACATGGATGGTTTCTCTTACATTAAAAAGGCCATCCAAATGCTTTTGACGTTGTTGTTTCTCTGCTAACATTCCAGTAGTTGCGTCTTCACCTCTTGGCCCAATACCAAATGATCCCAATGCCTGAGTTAAAGTAAATCAATATGAAGCCTATTAACCATACACATAGTTCCAGTCCAGATTTTAAAGCTGTCTGAAAGTACCTCAGAATATCTCGGTTCCTGATTGGGAAAGCTATGATCTGAACTCTTCTTAGGAACAAATATAGTTCTTTCTCGTTCCTCAACATCGTGACCACTCTGCCCAGCACATTGTGCGTCTGATTCCTCATATTCAACCCTGCTGTGGTCTATTTCACCTATAAATTCTTCCTCAATATTATTCTCACTGTACTCCGCACTTTCTGTGTCAGAATCCTGTTCTTCATCTCTATCATCCTTGGTTACGCCCTTCATTTCTTCCATTTCAAGTTCATCTAACCTGGCGAGGATTCGCTCATATTCATCATCTTCATCTTTAGCGTTTTCTCTTTCAGGAAGTCCTGGAAGTTGTTCTTTTTCTGATTGAACCACAGTTCCAGAAGAACCTACCTCCACATACTCTTCTCTTATCTCAACAATACCTGCCTACAACAATTTTAACAAACACAAGTGTGTTAATTCAGATGAATAAAATTGTAAAATGCTAGGCATACTGACTAAATAGTAGTCGCTCTTGTAGCATGAGAGCTGTATAACATAATACCGCCGCTTCTGATGCAGTTCTTGTGAAAAATGAAGCCTCTGTTCGAAGATCTTCAATCTCGGCTTTAAGCGAGTTAAGTTGGGAATTCAGAGTCTTTTCTCTTCTCTTCAAGACATCGACAGTTTGTTTTGATGTTCTCTCAGCGTAGTAATTCTCGCCCAACAACAACTGGGTTCAAGGGACACAAATCAAAGCCTTCAGATAAGTTTAAAGCACCCTGCAATTTACATTTTACCTCAATACGCTAATGGTAAATCCTAAGTCCAGAAACGCATAGCAAAGATCACCAAAGACAATCATTGTGAAAGAATATAAACCTATTGCAAATATTCGTGCTTCTCTGGAGAAATTGACGCAAATATTTAGCTAGTAAAAGCAATAACAATGAACTCTAATTCATAACAAGCTGAGAAAGCGAAGGAAATCTACTTCTTTCTTCCTACAAGAACGGATTTCATCTAAGAATTCCCGGAAACCCAGACACAAATAAAAATATACAAATTATCATGAATCCTAACTTCGAAAAAAGAACGAATTCAAAGAACCAGCTACGAGCCGAACCTAGAGAAACATTGATTCCCCCTTAGAATCTAAAGATGAAAAATCATACAAAGGGCCTACCAGGAACTCGTTGGTGTGAATCAATCGGCCTGGAAAAAACGCCAGTTTACCGAACGGAACCTATGAACAAGAAAAAAAAACAACCACACAAAAACATCAGACAATTTGAACCAAAACGAAGAAAGAACAGAACATATTGCGCATTGATACATGATAACTCACCATTACATCGTGATAGAGCTGATCGGGAAGCTTCTTGACGAGATTGATGAGATTGGCGTTATCGGCGACAAACTGATCGAGCCGATTCATCTCGTTCTGCTTCTCTCCAATTTTCTCCTCCACTCGCTTCGCCGCCTTCCTCGCTTCCGCCTCCGGAAACATCGACGCCAACGGCGTCACCGTCCCCTTCGCCGGCGCTTCCATTTTCCCGGCGAGGGTTTTAGCGTAGGGCCCGCAAGAGCGCAAAACAAGAGGAAAGAAGACTACGAAGCGAAATAACGAAAGACTAGTGACTAATGAGTGAACGATTGGGCCTTAACGAGCCGACCCGTTGGGCCCAATTTAATGAAATTCGGGTGCGAGAAACGGGTCGGGTTGGATCACATGATGACATCATCGCCGCATGCGAATAAGCAAGCTGACGTGGTAATGGGCCGAGCCAACATGTGCAGCGTTTAATCATTGATGTGTGATCTCATCTTAATCAAGGATTAATTATTCACAAACCCTGTAATTAAGAACCTCCATTATCATAAAACGACCCCTCATTTATATGATCTTTACATAATTGAGTCACTTGTCCCAAAATAATTTTTATTTTTGTCTCTCTTTTTTTTTTACATTGTTTATAAACTATAACAAACATTAAAGTTTTGTAGATATTTTTATGATTTTTTTGTACATTATCGATAGGAAAACACCACGCAAATAGTTTTCAAATTCAGATATTCTCTACTTTTTTTAGGTTAGATTTTTATTACCATTTTTTAAATGTCTGACTTTAATAGAGAATCTAGCCATATTTTTATATATAAAAAATAGAGAATCTAGCCATTTGGAATTTTTATAATATTTTCCATATACCATGGAAAACAATATAAATTGGGTCAACAATTAAATAACAGGAGTGCTGCTTAGTAAATACAAACTTTAGGAGTTAGGGTTTCTTTAAAAAAAAACTAATTAATTTCAGAATGATATTATTGATTAATATATATATATATATATAATAGAGAAAGTAAAAAACGACCCAAATTATGTCTCTCCTGTTCGTCGTCGGATTTTCACTCTCATTATTTACTTCTCTCTCTGTGTCTCTATTGGCATCGAGGCGGAAAAACGCAGCAGAAACAAGAGGGGAAAAGCGTCGCACAGAGACGGGGAGAGAAAGGGAGAAGCTTTATCTTTGTTCTTCGAAGCATAGAGAGCCCGTGGAAGATCATTGTGTCAACAATGCCTGCGAAGAAGAACTCCTCTCCGGCGGGGATCCTCCATGACGGTGAGGAAAACGACCGATGTCGGCGAAGTCCCGGCGGTCTTTTCGAGCCAGATGCTGAAGAGGGTCCCGAAGCGAGAGTTGAGAAACGAAGAGGACAAGATGAAGACGGGGAAGAAGGAGACGAGGAGGAAGGTGGAGATGAGGAGGTCAAAGGCGAAGCGGATGAAGAAGTGAAACGCGGAGAAGGAGAAGAAGAAGAAGGAGAGGAAAATGAGTCCAATGAAGATGAGGAGGAAGAGGAAGGAGGTAATGGGTGCTTTGTTTATGCACGTAGATACGTATGTACTATCCATAATTGCGTATGATTGTACGTGAGAATGTTCGTGTGATCGATTTCTCGATTTGCTGTATTTCTCTCAGAATCTAAGGAAAGAAGTCAATCTTCAACCTCCGGAGACCAGTCAGAGTACTCTTCTCTTCCCTCTCTGTCTATGGTTTTTCTCGTTTCTCCGGATGGGGTTTTGCTACAACGGGTCCCTCTTCTTTTTGTACTTCCAGTACCAAATTCAGACACTTTGTTTCTTGGTTTGACTGTTCTATTGACGGGTCGGAACTGGAATAGGTGTTCGCTGCTTTTTTGGTGGCTCATGAATTTGTATTCCTTCCTCGATCTGATGCATCGTTTCACTTGCATGCTGCAATTCCTGTGATGCTTTCTGCTGGAAATCCCAAATATTCAGCTCGTTCTGCAGAAAAAGAAAACTGAAGTTCGGTGTTTGACCTGTTTTAAGATTGCGACATTGTATTAGATTGATCCATATACTTTGACGTCCGATGTTCAGAATGCCTCGGCGATGTTTTTGGGTGTTGAATCAGATTAGCATCAAAGGGGCTGGTTAAAACGTTTCCTATCTTTGAATGTGGCAGATCTACAGTGACAGCAGATCCTGTGTATGTAATTATGTCTTGATTTCTCATGCAGATACATGGATGTTGACCTGGCAGATGTCCGGAAGGATGTGCAATGTCCAATATGTTTAGGTATTTACACCACTCTGAATCTTTCTTCTCCAAGGCATATTCTTCAGTTCTGTTGTCCTGGCGATGCGCCTTTTGCCAAAGACAGCAAACTCTACTAAATAAGTTTCGAGAAGATCTCTGGATATTAGATTAGGCTTACAGCTACTATCCATTGCCCTTTCCAAGTGGCATGAAGTTCTTCAGTAATAGACCTGTGGTAGATGCTGGTCTAGCTTCTCGTTTTGTTTTGGTGCCTATATCCTTGTTGTGTTGAAGGCTTTTCTAGAATTTTTTCCATTACCTATTCAAACTTGCCGGTAGTTGTAAGCAACAGGATTGGGAGACATGTTTGTAATAGGTCTGTTGTACTGCATTTTTTCGTATTTCATAGCGCAGTATGCTGAATTTGGTTACATCACTTCCGTGGCTGCTTTTCCAGGAATTATAAGGAAAACACGGACAGTGATGGAATGCCTACACCGATTCTGCCGGGAGTGTATCGATAAGTCAATGCGATTGGGGTATGCCTTTACATTATTGGGTCTAATCTGCATTTGTGGTGATTCCTTTTTTTTTTTTTTTTTGGCTTCCATTACATGCTTGTTATCTCCTCATCCTTGGGAGACAGATGCGTTCACTCCTGTGAAAGCTCAGTTTGGGATTAATATTAAAAGCTATGGCTGTGATTGCAGGAACAATGAATGTCCTGCTTGCAGGAAACATTGTGCAAGCCGGCGTTCTTTAAGAGACGATCCAAAATTTGATGCCCTTATTGCGGCTTTATTCACAAATGTTGATCAATATGAGGAGGAGGTAAACTGATGGCCTTATGTTTAGTTCCTCTGTTGTCTCTTACTCTAAGAAGGGTTCTTTCTGAGGGACCATCGCTATTGCATGTTTTTCATTTATTGTAGGAGTTGGCTTTTCATGAAGAGGAGAAGGTTCGCAATAAGCAGGTCAGAATCCTAATGCATGTATTCACTGATGCATTCCTGAATCTAATGAAAGAGGAAACGCTGATTCATATCAAATTTGATGCATTCACAAATACTGGGCCATCTATGTCACATGTTTTATTTGTCTTCTTCCTTTTTTCTATGGATACGAGGGTATTTTGTTTTGAATGTTCTTTTTTTGCATCTTTTTTGGATGTTGGTTAGATCCAAGCATCTATAGCTCAAATATCTCAACGGCAATCTGATGCCCTTGTGAAAAGACGATCTTTCGGTAAAGAGGCAGCGATATTGTCAAGGCCACAACGTAGTGGTAGTGGTTCTAGAAGGAGAAGAAACTGCAGAAACATAGATCATCACATTACAGAAGCCCATGACAATGATGACGACGACGACAATAATAATGCCAGAGGCAAAGATTCGTCATCAGATGAGCGTAGTGCAGAAATCAGGCATAGAAAACGAAGAAAACGCTCGGAAAATCGTCCAACCCACCCTTCTACATCTGGAGCAAACAACAACAGTAGTAACTGCACTGATAATGACATGGAAGCTGCTTTCAAGGACAACAACAACAACAACAAAGGAACTTCTCCTGGCCTTGTCTGGAACCCTGAGATATTTGCATGGGGTAGGGGCGGTGCAAGGAGTAGTACCAGGCATGGTAATGGCCAGGGGGGCGGTAATAAGAGCGTGAGAAATGCTCGTTTGAATAGACTCGTGGAATATCTCCGGAGCTTAGAGGGAAGTAGCGTTGAGGTATGTATGTAAGCCTTTCTTGATTCATGGTTGCAGATTACATGACTATATATTTATGTTTGTAGCATTATTCTATCTGCAGTTAGATATTCATCTCAAGCTTGTCCCTTTGGATACAAGATGTACACCAACCTGGCGCCAGCCATACCTCTGCTGCCGACCCACTTTGATGGTGAAGCAGCTCCGCGAAGTGAGTTCTTGATCCTTTGCTTTGTTCTGAACATACTTTTTCTTACACGGGTGGAAAAGAAAAACCTTTTTTTTTTCATGGGCTCAAGACCACATATATTACACATGAATAAATATTTAGAATCGAAACATGACAGCCGAACAAAAAATATTAGAATTTACTCAAATAGCAAAAGAGGGGCAACATGCAAATCAGTAAAAACCATTGAATCTAAAATCCAAACAGAAAAACAAAAAGGGATAAAAGCCTTATGTATTTCAATGACATAGATTAGATATATTCTGAACCTTTGTATTCTTTGTGTGGCCCCCAACAGTTTGTAGCACTCCAGACACACCTGAAGGCTGAAGAAATCGAATTGTTGGTAGCAGCAGCTAATGGAGGGGGTAAGGCGATGCAATGTCTGGAAGACGATGAAACGACTCTGGCAAGACTTGAAGTGGATCATGTTCCCATCTCTTCTGAAGCACATTTGGTTAGTATCTCTCTATCAATAAACATTCATTTTGTTTAACTCCTCTTGTTATGTTCCCCCCTCTGAATGTTTGTTTGCTTCCTTTGTTTGGTTCCTTCAGGTTTTAGCTTACAGGCAGAAGCGGTCTGGATAAAGGTGGAGGAGCGCCTTTGCGCATTATGCAGATCGAGTTGGGTTTTTAGGTCAAATGTTTCAAGAGTGTTGGGGTTATTTATTATTAACACTCTCCAAATTTCATTCTTCTCGTTTCTTACAGACATTTCGTTGCTTCGCTCTTGGCAATGGATGCAAATTTTATGAGAAAAAGTGGCAATTGGTGGGAAGTCTTTCAGATTTTAATCTTACATCTTTGTTTTTTCAAGTCCTAAGACAGAAATGAGGATACACATGGGGGAAAAAAATTTACTAGCTATATATAACTACAGAGAACCAGGGATCAGAGGTTCAAGTGTTCTTGAACAAGTTAAAATCGGATATGTTCTGTGTTTCTCTTCTACCTCATATGGGCGGCAGCAGCAGTGGTGGCTGGACAAGTCATCATCATCTTTCTCCTCTCTGTTCTTTTGATCACTCTGAGCTTAGGTGACTTTGGTTTTGTGATCTCTTTGTTCGACCTAGTGAAAAGCATGAGGACAATAATATTGAATCATCTTTTATTTATCATCTTTTTACAATGTAGAATCGTTTATGATCTTACTTTTGTGGAAGGAAGGGATTGCTGAAGTTAGGCACTGGTCTTGCCTGAGGAACCAATGTTCTTCTGAGTTGCTTCAATGCTTTCTCTTCTTCCACCTGAGAAAGGTACAGAACTGATTCATATGTATCCAGGAAATAGACAGACATTGTTCGTTTGTTCACGCCATTTTCTGGGTGTTCACTTTTCTCTATGATCTCGAGGGATTTTTTGCAATTAATAAGAATTGGAACCTAACACTATCCCCCATGGGCTTGCGAAAGTGATATTCTTGGTTTACCTTCTGTGCGGCGTCGCTTTCTTCACGGTATCTCTTGTACATCTTTTCTTTCTCTCTGACCTGGGTTTGGATGAGACTGGTATGTCAGTTGCAAAAACAGAAGAAAACGAGGATTTTTTTTTAGGGAATTTTATTTGTTTGCAGATTTGGTAAGAAACTTGCTTTTTGATCAAACTCTGCCCTCTCGCCGGCACGATGCTCTACATGAAGGTTGAACTCCTGAATCTCTGTGAGAGGCTTTCTCACTTTCCCTGGGACCGGAATTGGGTCCCTGCATGAAATGAAACCAACCATTTGTAAGTTATTTTTGTACATGTAAACAGTTTCTTCTGACAAAATCGAAAGCAGCATATGCATGACTTACTCTTTT
Source organism: Tarenaya hassleriana (assembly GCF_000463585.1). Lineage (NCBI taxonomy): Eukaryota > Viridiplantae > Streptophyta > Magnoliopsida > Brassicales > Cleomaceae > Tarenaya > Tarenaya hassleriana. Next base: position 3,605,753 of record NW_010969548.1, on the reverse strand, counting down.
AGTACTGGCTGTGCTTTGAAGACCCTCTTCCGGGCCTCTTCCCTCTCCATCCTCATCCTCTCTTCCATTTCTCTTTGCATTTCCTCTTCATGCCTCACTAGACTCTCTAATTGGAACGGTTCTGGTTTTGTGCAATGCCTAGGTTCCGGTTTTGGTGGCATCTGATTTGAAATGTGGAGAACTGTTAGGAGTCCCATACTCACAACTGAAACCAAATCACGCAAGAAGCGAGCGATAGAAGCCCTTTCATTCATGTCTCCCATGTCAAAAACATCCAGACTCTGTTCTCACCAAAAATCACCACAAGAACAAGCTCCACTCCGGAAATGGTGGAACCTCATTTTGTCCCTCACTGTAATTTCCCTCCCTGTAACCTCTGATGCCAAACGCATAAACAAGTGACAATCTTCACATATCCTCAGGTTCTTCATGATCCTTATTGATGAATCACCGCCAGTTGTCTGCAATGAGAACGCCAAAGCCATCTTCTCGCTGTGCATTTCGAGTATACGCATCTTTTCGTCATCGTTCACATCATACGGTTGTAGGGATATGGGTTCGCTTTCGGAACCCTTGCCCTCTCTTCCTCAATCTGCTTCTGAATTATTTCAGTCACAAACTTCTTCTCTTTTTCAGCACCTCGTTCCTGGATAAACCAAGCCAACAAACAACAAATCACACTCAACATAAATTTACAATCCAACCAGTTCCAAACTCACGGAAAGGAGGTTGTCTGTTGCAAACGTACTTCTGTTCGGAGATGGAATGGGTTTGGAGCGGTGTTTCTTGGTAAATGATTTTCATGGCATGGTTCAGAGTTCAATGAGAGCTGACAAAAAAAATGCTAGGTTAGACACTGAAATGCCAAGGAGCATAACCTCATTAAAGACTTGCATATCTGATTGTCAGTCACCTTATCAAATAAGTCTACAACTGAATTGGCCCGGGAAATCCTCTCGTCTGTTGCAAAATGGAACTCCTGAGGTATAGTTATATGCTTCTTAGTGTTGCAAAAGATGCCCATCTCTCCTTTACTTTCAAATATCTGAAGCAAAAGGGGTAATACCGAATTAGATCCAGAGACAAATCACAACTGTAGAACAGGAATGGGTGAGAGAACTATACATCTTCAATGATATTTACCTTTTTGTTCAGTGGTCTTGCCTTAAATTTCGGCGCCTTTTCGAGTTCCTCTTGCTCTAGTTCTGTGGAACTTTTGACTGTAGTAGGACGAGCCCTCAGCATCGTTTGGAGTGCAGGGCTTTTTGGCTCGGTGAGGTGAGGTCTCCAGTCATTATGCTGCCTAGACACCTCTGTTGAGGCTATAGAAGATGTTTCTACATGCTGGTTAGCCCTCGCCATTGTCTCCAGATGAAATTCCTGAGGCAGTAAAGAGATAATACGCTTAAGAGTCAACAGCAATCTCATTCAGCAATTAGCTTTGAACCAGTGTTTTATTCGCTTCCAGAGTAAGAGATCTCGCGCTCCATGACGATGATATTATTCTGCCTAAAGTTGGGTTACCTGAAATTCCGGAGGATGTGGTGTACTTTTTTGTGGTGCAGACAAAGTTGGAGCAGCCAAAATCTGTACCAAAGGAGAGGGCAATGTTTGTTGGTTCTGTATATACTATGGCTGGAAACAGAGAGAAGACTGCGCATTACCTTCTTATTCACAGGCCGGGCTTTAAATTTCGGAATTTTTGACATAATCTCTTCCTCAATCTCTGCGCTACTCTTAACTCTAATGGGACGAACCCGCTGAGACGTCTCGAACTCTGGCTCCTTCGGCCTTGTCAGTGTCAGCCTAGGTTGGTTCTGGGCAAGGAAAGTGGCACCGTCCTGAAATTTATTAGGAGTAGTTCCGAAAAGGAGAAAAAAGGAAGAAAAGGAAATATAGGGAATCCAAGACTCGAGCAATGAGCAGCTGAAGATGGAGATAAGTGTATTACCTGTGATAGCAAATTTTTGGTATGAGGAAGAGACAAGTCTCGGGTACTTGATTGGAACTTTTTCATCAATTCCGCAGTTGAAACGAAGGGTGTGATTTGTTCACGGATATAGACCTTAAAAGTGAAAGCAGCGGCTGAGATGCTGAATCATTACAGTTTCTCAAATTCATGTATCTGTGAAACGCAACTCAACTCACCTTCCTATTCTCCTTCTGGGTTTGCTTGACGGCTGAAGGGCACAAGTTTGTGCTAGAATTGACAAGACCTTGTTTTGTCTTGTGGGGAAGAGCCGTTGGTCTTGGATTTAGAATCTAGTGAAATCAATGTTGAAAAGGAACAAGTTTTCAGTTACACAGTGAGATGATGGCACTTGCTGATATTGAAGCAAATTGTGAGTTTTAGCTCACCTGTCTGGATCTTCCACCTTCAAGCTTCTGCCTTTTGATGGCTTGGTTTTCCTGAGCCAAATTGTGAGTTCCGGTAATGTTTTTTACATTTGCTTCCCTGCAGTGAACAATCAACACAATGAGCATGAAACCAAATTCTGATGTCACAATGGTAATTCCAAGTGAAATCAACCTCTTAACACTTGTCTGATTAATCCCTTTTGCTTGAGACAACTGTGACTGTTTTTTGCTCTTCAGCGCAGACGGATTCCTCAGCATACTAGCTATCTTCCTAGCTGTCTCGCGATTCTTGGAGTCCATCACTTTCCGTCCTTTACACGCAAGCAATGGTACTTTAGGGGTGCAAGCTTCGGTATCAACAGGAGGAATGTTCTCCTTGTTTTCTGTCTGTTCAGTCACCACATCCTTGAGTTTACTGACAATAACCAAAAAAGAAAATAGTATCAGAATCGCTGAACAGTAATAGTATCATCTGCTGATGAACAATAACATACCTTTCATCTTCTCGAACATCTGCAGAATTTTCTGTTCTTCTTTCCTCTCCATCTGCGGTGTTGTGAGACATTTCGTTTGTAGTTAGTGTATGTACTTCGATAGCCTTTCCTGATACTTCCTTCGTCTCGGAGAAAGGAGGTTTCGATCCCGAAGAAATATTTGTAGCATCAGGTTTAGCCTACAAAATGACCATGACAATTAAAAGCTAATTGAGACTCAGTTTCTTGCTTATGAACCAGAAATTTCTGGGATAATGGAAACTACCTTATCCATTTTTTCTGCTTCTTCATTAAAATTGCACATGCTCTCAACCTTGAATGATCTCCTCGCTTTGATTCTGGGAACAGAAGCTGTGCAAAGGGGGAAAATCAATTTCTCAATAATAATAAAAAAAAAAACTGAAGCGGAGTTGTGAACAACTGGAAATCAACTTGATTATGTAGAATCATGTTCGAACGAAATGCATTTCGCAACAATCCGTTTACTTTTCCAGTCCAAACTATCACCGGAACCGAAATTCCTTCTGTTGGAGAGTAAAGTCAAATACAAATTCTATTTCCAATGCACTGTCAGCTGAATCTCAGCGAACCAAAGGACTTATTCCCTAATTCTGCCGCTCATGCAACCGATATCCGCAAACCCTAACCCTAATTTTCCTCTTTCTAATCGAAATCCACAAAATCGGAAACCAAATCTTGCCGTACCAGAGATCCGAACATGGACGGCAAATCATTTCAGCAATTCAGAAATGAACATCCTAATTAAAACAGTTAAAGGCCAAATCTAAGCAAATGGAGGAAGAGACATACGCGACGGTCCGTAACACAACGCGGAATCGAACCAGAGCTCCGCTCCACGAGACTCCTCCTCCGTCTCCCCGTTCACAAAATCAAACCACCTCGGCGCCGAGAATTCGTACTTCTCGTCGACAACGGCACCACCGCTCGGATCCTCCACCGAAGCCGCAGATTCCATATCAAGAAATCGAACAACAAATCACCAACAGAGAGGTAGAGAGAAGACGACGAAGGGGAGAAACTGAAAAGTTCCAATGGGATTAGGGTTCTTCTTAGTTCGTGCAGAGAGAAAAAGTGAATGTGATCTGGTGATGGTGGTAACGAGGGAGAATAAGAGGGGGAAGGGGAAGGTTATTAACGCAACGGATATTTCCCAACGGTCGAAAATTTTGAATACGGAGGAATACGCAGTAGCCTCAAACGGCCATTTCTTTATCTGGGTTGCCCTCTTCCCTCTAACGGCTATATCCCACGCTCTTTCATAGTCTAAACGGCGCCGTTTTAAGTTTCCCTTCATCAACTCAAACGACGTCGTTACCACCCCCCCCCCCAAACATTAAAACGGGGTCGTTTCGGATAATCTTTTTTTTTAATAATAATAAATAAATGAGAATAACCTCAGATCATGTGTGCATGAATATATATGCGTATCAGATTGTTCAACAAACAATGCAGAGCTCATGAAACGTTCGTGAGTTTTACACGGCAAACAAATTAACTGTAAGCTTACCAGGCATATTATATGTATATATATATAATCAAATGTACAAAAGAGAACACTCATTGACATATACGTGTATATATATATGGGTAAATGGGGAAGAACAGTGGCAATGATGACGATGATGATGATGATAATAGATGGGGAATCATTCGTACCGTTTTGCGAATACACGTACGAGTATTTTCCACCGTGCCTGCATTTCCTGACGGGGATATACCACAAGCCCAGCCGAAGGTGCTGTGCCCACATCGACAAGCTTAACAGGATCGCCAGACACAGAAAGGAGAACCCGAGGCTTCTCTGCCAATGCGTCCAGCTGATCACAAAAGGGAAGCAGCCTTCCATGCTGTCCGATCGGATTCAAGATCTCCCTTCCCTCTGCAACACCCGCCTCAGCTTCCCTATCTCCTCCAGCATGGATTGCTCCACGTAAGCCCTAATCCCATACATGTATATATATATATCTAAACTATCTTATCGAATTACATAATAAATTCAAAGAATATTTATATACGTATATCTTTTCCATTTGTGTGTTTTGATACGCAGGGTCCAAGATGGAGATTGAAGGTTATTACAAATAAAATCGATTAAAAGATTGGATCCTTTGTTTCACAAATTATGATTATACATATGTGTGTTTTATCATAATTGAGAAGATTCTACTATCCCGAGACATTTATTATTAATAATTCTTCTGTAAATAAAAACGCAACAATAGCAAAAGCAATATGGAGAGAATATTAGACACGTGGGCTCGCCACGTACAAATGTTGGCCCCAAAGCAGAAGGAAGACACGTCTACTGTGGTTGGGCTTAGAGATTATAATTGGGCTTAAATCTCCCGCTCATAGGCCCACTAACAGGCCCAGATCACCATTGACAAATTTCAGGTTCGTTTTCTATTCTTATAAAACGAAGTCGTTTCAACTCGAGGTTGAGTCTTCCATGTATGAATGAAGAAACTGCGTCACATCCTATCTTGACAGTCCACTGCGGTAAGAAACAGGACAGTGGACCAGCCGGATGTCCGAGTCACCGACAAAACTCCTTCCGGTTAAATAAGCTCTCTCGCCTCCAAATCACCGGAATATCGATAGAAGCTCTCGGATTTGCCCGTGCCCTTTTCTTTTTCCCCAAGTAATTCCACCGAGATGGCCCTTTCATTCATGTCTCCCATGTCAAAAACATCCAGACTCTGTTCTCACCAAAAATCACCACAAGAACAAGCTCCACTCCGGAAATGGTGGAACCTCATTTTGTCCCTCACTGTAATTTCCCTCCCTGTAACCTCTGATGCCAAACGCATAAACAAGTGACAATCTTCACATATCCTCAGGTTCTTCATGATCCTTATTGATGAATCACCGCCAGTTGTCTGCAATGAGAACGCCAAAGCCATCTTCTCGCTGTGCATTTCGAGTATACGCATCTTTTCGTCATCGTTCACATCATACGGTACAGAACTTAAATCCGGCCGGTACCCAATTGCTTTCAACCTCTCCAGGAGTTTCTCGAGTGTCTCTTTAATCTCATTGTACATTGGATGGGTCAAGTTGCTTGCAAAAAACTCGTGCATCTGACCTTTATTGTCTTCCACCCAGCTAGATGCCGGGTTCTTCTTCAGACCCTTTTCCCTGATCAGCTTCCTCACTCGCATAACACCATCCCAATCCCCAGCCGATGCGTACACATTAGAGAGCAAGATATAGTTCCCAATTGCATCAGGTTCGAGTTCAAACAGATGTTGAGCAGCGATATCGGCAACATCTGGATTGTTGTGGATCTTGCAGGCCCCGAGCAGTGCTCCCCATACAACACCGTGTTGCTCGATCGACATGGATTTGATCAGCTCAAGTGCTTCGTCTAGCCGTCCTGCACGGCCAAGAAGATCAACCATACATGTAGACAGATTAGCAGTGGGCTCAATACCCAAGGTTTCACGCATAGAAACAAATATCTGACGTCCCTGTTCCACAAGTCCCGTGTGACTGCAGGCCGTGAGCACGCCAATGAATGTTACATCGTTTGGCTTTATCGTGGTCTTTGTTACCATGTGATGGAATAAATCTATTGCAGCCTGAGCACGGCCATGCATAGCGAACCCCATGATCATAGAACTGTATGAGAAGACATTCTTTGCGTTCATCGACTCAAAAACCTTTAGAGCATCGTCTACTTTGCCGCATTTTGAGTACATGTCGATCAAAGCAGACCCAACAACGACATCGTGACTTGGATCAAACCCAGATTTCCGAGCAATGTCACGGACCCAATCGCCGTACTTGGTTGCTCCTAGCTGCGCACAGGCCGAGATTACGCCAACGAGAGTGACTTCATCGATTCCAATTCCTGAATCCTGCATTTTCCTGAAATATTCTAGAGCTTTCCAGGGTCTAGCATTCTGCGCAAATCCTGTCACCATTGCGGTCCAAGCAACCATGTCCTTCGCAACCAAGCCCTCGAATAGTTCATCGGCAGACACCATATCCCCAGCTCTCGCGTACGCAACAATGAGCTCGGTCCACGAGATCAAGTCTCGTTCCGGCATTTCGTCGAACACCTTACGCGCGCAATCTAGACATCCGCATCTCACGTACATATCTATCATGGTGTTGCCCACGTACAAGTCGGAAGCAAACTGACCAAGAATAATTGACTGCGCGTGAAACTGCTGACCCAAATTCACGTCGTTAACCAAACCGCAAGCTTTCAAAAGCGCCGAGAAGGTGAAAGAAACAGGTCTGATTCCTTCTTCCCTCATACGGCCATACATGGACACGGCTACAGCAAGCGAACCTTGCACTGCATACCCACGAATCACTGCAGTCCAGAGAAACGGGTTCCTGTACTGGACAGGCTCAATGATGCGGAGAGGGTACCGATCCATGGGCACGCCAAGCTTGGTAAGCGTGCGAACGAGCTTCGAGAGAACGTAGCAGCTTTGATCGAGACCTTTGCGAAAAACATGGCCGTGGACTTGCTTGACTTGACCGATTCCGATGCATTCATCAAGCGTAGAGATGAGCGATGATTCAAGAAGTTTGCTTTGGTTATTTATCTCGGAGAAAGGATCGCAAAAGTTGGCCGGTCTCGGTTGAAACTTTTGGCGAGGAAGGAAGCTTACCGGGCATGCAACTGTAGAGAATCTACGAGAAAGAGGTATCATAACAGCCGGCGACATCCTGGAACTCGCCGGAAACAATGGAAAATGGCTTCCACATATTATCCACATCGAACACTTAGCGCCGGCGATGCCATTTTTGATGAATCCGCCCTGCACTCAGTCATACCCGATCACTCCCCCTCTGTTGCTTTTCCCTGAAGAAGGCGGTTTTGACACAGGACAGGACTGGCCCTACTTATTGGGCTTACAAGGCTTTTTACGAAACAAGTGGACCAAAACATTGGGCCGAAGTCCAGTCTTAGGCCCACAACATATAGATCCATGAGACACGTGTCAGATTCGATACCCTGAAGAGGATACGAAATCTCATGTAACGCCGACACGCGGCGAAACATTAAACAGCGTAAAAGGATGTCCGTACGCAAGGGCGCGTGATATCACGTGCGAGGACAAAGGGGCGGTGAAGGTCACGTGGTGCGCGCGTGTGGAAGAGAAACCCAGAGTATATGTGTAGTATATTATCTCCAATGGATAAATGTATTGGACTTTTGTGAAATCTTTTCGGTACATGGAAAGTAATCTACGCTCTGATTTTATATAATATTTTTGTTTTTTGTTTTTTTTTGTCAAATATATAATATTTTTGTTGTAAACTATTTTTACATTTTTTGTCGCGATTGTCAGGAAATCTCGTAGGCCAGGGCTATTTTAAGAAATTGAAAAGGAGATTTGGACTAAGTAAATGATAAAAAAATATATATATTATCAATTCAAAAAGAAGAAGCCAAAGGAACTTAAAAAAAGAAATATTATTATTGTTATTGTTATAATTAGTATGTTAGATTATAAAAAAAAAAAGAAAAATAAAACAACAGAGGCGTTTGTGGACGGCGGAAGCACACGTGCCGGTCACCTGATAGTCGATGTGTGCCCCGTAAAAAAAAGTTATCTAACAAACAATTAATATTCAAAATTTTACGTTTTAAATTTTACTATTTTTATTTTATAAATATATTTCAATGTTATATTATTTCACGTTTCTATGTGTCCAACCGTATGTAATTTGGTAAGTGCGGGGCTGTGTCATGTGTGTATGTGCGTATATATTGTAAATTTAAAATCAGAATGATGGTTGAATGCTGACGTGGCAAACGTCTCAAATGGAAGACAACGAACCTATTCAAAAAAGAGCAAGCTGCTTTTCGTGCGATAATCGGATCTCAGACCCTCACGGTGGTGGTGCGGCGGTGACTCTGACCCTGTGCCGGTAATGACGCTTGTTTCAATGATGATCCCGGTTTGAATTCCGTCTCTTCTCGCTTCTCTCTATCATGGGATCCACAAACGAAGAAGGTGCGATTCTCGTTTTATTCGATCATTTTTTACGATTAGCGAAATCTATGTGGTTTCTAATGGAATTTGTAGAGGATTTTGACAATGTATTAGGAGAATTAGGCGATTTAGATTGTCTTCATTTTTTTTGTTTTGGTAGATTTGGATTAAGAAAGAAATGGCGGATTTCAGGTAGTTTTTGTGTTCAATTTTCCATTTTGAAATTAGGGTTACGGCTAAGGGTGTAATTTTGATTATGATATAGGAAAGGATGTAGAGATTTGAGCTACATTCTTTGTATTTTGATTGATTTTTTGTCGTATGATTTGAAAAAACAAAATGGGAATGTGATTTTACCAGAGGATCTCGAGAAGGGTCAAGGGAGTCCGATGACGAGTATTGTAAGTACTGTGGCGGATCTGTCGCCAACTCCCACCCCAAGAAAGACTCTGGTTCTGTCTAATTCAGGCAAAGCCTTATTGGTTTCCAACTCGAGCAAATCTCTAGGAGGGTCTAACTCAGGTAAGCGACTCGATCAGTCGATCAAGAAGAAGTATGTGAAGCAGGTCACAGGTCGCCACAATGACACCGAGCTTCACTTGGCGGCCAAACGTGGAGATGTGGCTGCTGTCAGGCAGATTCTCAGTGACATTGATTTCCAGATGATGAATACTTTTAACGAGGATGATTTTGACTCCGAGGTGAGAGGTTTTTTCACTCTCTCTTTACCATTGTGTCTCCTATCTGCATAAATGATGTGTGTCAGTGATGTTTTTCTGTGGAAATCATGTTCGGTTGCATTCATTAACACGAATTCTCTTTGACATCTTTCATGTTTGTCCGGATTATTAGTAGTCTAAAAATACGATATAAATCTCAAAGTCAAGTCTGATTAGGCAGTCTTTTTTGTGTAAAATAAGTTGGGGTAATATGAAAACTAATTTAAGCTTGGGCATAATCAGATTGCCTTCTAAATGGGGGTGTGTTATTGATATTCTTATATTGAATCCAGTTTGTCTATGTGAAGTAACACTGATTTTGCTCTTGTTATTCTTGGAATAAGAATATTAAAGGTTCGTAAAGAGAGAAGAGTCTCCTTTTGTTTTGGGTATATGGATTTGAATGTTCGATTAGCCTAAATACAAAAAAAAACAAATAAAAAACTAGTTCGACAAGGCAACTTCTATCTAAAACAGCACGATCCAAGATGAAAAATTAGTAGATTGTATTGATGATTTTTACTTTTTTTTGTTGGAAACCAAGGTAGCACAAATAAGAATAGCTGTGGTAAACGAGGTGAATGAGTTGGGAGAAACTCCTCTTTTCACAGCAGCCGAGAAGGGACACCTAGATGTTGTCAAGGAGTTATTGACATATACGACCAAAGAATCACTCATGTTGAAAAATCTGTCTGGATTTGACGCATTGCATATTGCTTGCAGTCAAGGTCACCAATGTAAGTGTCAATATGAAGACCCTTCAACATAATCTAGTTTCTTTTCTGTTTTTAAGTGAACAACAATTTTGGTGATGCAGCTATAGTCCAGGTATTGCTAGAGCATGACCCAAATCTGAGTAAAACAGTAGGACAATCAAATGCAACGCCACTTGTATCAGCGGCAACACGAGGGCATGCAGCAGTAGTAAATGAATTGCTTGCTAAAGACTCAAGCTTGCTAGAGATATCCAGATCAAATGGGAAGAATGCGCTTCATCTTGCCGCCCGTCAAGGGCATGTTGATATCGTGAGAACATTTCTTGACAAAGATCCACAACTTGCAAGACGAACAGACAAGAAAGGCCAGACATCGTTGCACATGGCGGTAAAAGGTGTTAGCAGTGAAGTAGTGAGGTTACTTCTTCAAGCTGATCCAGCCATTGTCATGCTCCCTGATAAATTCGGAAACACGGCATTACATGTGGCTACCAGAAAAAAGAGGGCAGAGGTAATTGATCACTCTTTTCATCATACATTCTCTTTATCATTTGCCCAATCAATTTTAACTTTTTTTTTTCATGTTTACAGATTGTGAATGAGCTTTTACTTCTTCCCGATACAAATGTAAATGTCCTAACACGAGACCACAAAACCGCCCTTGACATAGCTGAAGGCTTAACTCATTCAGAGGAAACAACAGAAATCAGAGACATATTATCCCGTTGTGGCGCCCTCAAAGCCAACGAACTCAACCAGCCTCGTGACGAGCTGAGGAAAACGGTAACGGAGATAAAAAAGGACGTCCATAGCCAACTCGAACAAACCCGAAAAACTAACAAAAACGTCGACGGGATCGCCAAGGAACTCCGTAAACTCCACCGAGCCGGAATCAACAATGCCACAAACTCAGTCACTGTCGTTGCAGTTCTATTCGCCACGGTTGCATCAACAATGCCACAAACTCAGTCACTGTCGTTGCAGTTCTATTCGCCACGGTTGCATGCCCAGCCATATTCACGGTGCCTGGAGGCGATGATGATAACGGAGTGGCTGTGATGGTTCACGCCACTTCGTTCAAGATATTCTTCATATTCAATGCTATTGCTCTCTTCACTTCGCTAGCTGTCGTGGTTGTACAGATCACCCTTGTAAGGGGAGAGACAAAATCCGAGAGACGGGTCGTGGAAGTGATCAACAAGCTTATGTGGCTCGCCTCTGTCTGCACGACTGTTGCATTCATCTCTTCTTCATACATAGTTGTCGGGAAACGCAATAGGTAAGTTAACAGGTGATCATTTCGATTTTTGGTTCAGTTTCGATTTGTAACTATTTAGTATTTATATTGAATTCGATTTAGTTTGGATTCTATTTGGTTTTTATTAACAAATACTATTTTTTATATAAAAAATTCGATTTTTCTATTATTTGTGTATCCAATTTTAGAAAAATTATACGCATTTGGTTTTTACATTAATGAACCGTATTACCCATCCTTATAGGTATGCGGCAGTGGTGATCACGGTCATCGGAACAGCAACAATGGTTGGAATTCTGAGTATAATGACTTACTACGTCGTGAAATCCAAGAGGATCCGGAAAGAGAGAAAGAAAGAGAAGAAGAAAAAGGCGAGGAGTGCTGGCAGTTCTTGGCATCATCACCATGGAAATCCATCAGAGACTGAGTCAGAAGTAAACCGGATTTACGCTATCTGAAATCGTTATGATATTCCCAAAAAAATCTGAGTTTCGAATATCTGTGAGGTGTGGTTTTCCTGGGAAAATTCTTGCTTGTGACGCAAGAAACATAGGAAAGTGAGAGAAAAAAAGAGGAAGAGGAAACCTATCGTTTTCTTCCTCTCAAACGGAACTTCAAGTGGAGAAAATAGTTGTTTGACATATGAAGGGGTAAAGAAAATAGAAACGTTTATTGGCAGATTGTTTATGATTCATATAAAAAAGAAAAAAAAAATATAATTTTGTTCTATAAGCATTGGTTTTTTATATATGTATATTATATATTCTTCACAACAATTATTATTTTTTATTTTTTATGGTCAATTAACATATTTATACTAATGTTAAATGGTGGATATAGATATAGTTTTTTTTTTTAACTCACTAGATCATGTTTTGTTACAATCTTATTCTATTCATAACTCAGAATATTTCCACAATTTTTTCAGGGAAACCCCCATGCGTTTGTCAAATTTGATATATATATATATATATATATATATGAAGATGGGTAATATTACTGAACATGTAAAGATAAAAATAATTAGTTTCGTTATTTGATAATCATAGCATATAAAATTATGTCCAAAAATGAAGTAATAGCACGGACGTTATAAACTCAACAATACATCACAAGTCAGAGTTGTCTTTTTATATATATATATATATATGTAATTACGATTTCAGTGAAAACCCTATAATAATTTAAAATTTGACAGAATTGAGGGGGTTTAATGTACTTAATATACCAATACTTTCGGGGAGATACTGATATTATCGACCTTCAAGGAGTTCATGATCTGTTGCCAATCATTAAATAATAATTCTTAATTATAAAAAATAATGGAATTAAAATTTAAATGGACGGCTTTGCATGGTATTTGACTACTCGGAAACTTGGTTTCGGGGCAATCGCCTAAATACCCCTTAAAATTCCCCTCGGCGCGTGCATTCTACGCGACTCTCACGTGTTCTCCCTGGATTTTTGTGGGCCTTTTATAAGGAGCCTGCCGTCTATTGGGTTTGAGCTTTTATCTACCAATGGCCCAGTATTTTACACATTTTTCTTATAATTTAGACCATTTAATATATACCTTTTTTGCTAGAATAATGTGAAAAAACCATATTTTCTGATATACATCGTTTTTCGTTTTTGGATTTTTGAAATTTATAATTTTTTGGTATGTTTTTTTAAAATCTTTGATTTGTTTGACTATCTAAAATAACTTAATTAAAAAAAAAGCGGATGTGGTCTTCCTCGTCGTACATATACCGATATACGTACTACGTAACGTAGACGGACAAATAATTTAAGAAAATGATATATTTTTTCACAATTGTTATTTTTATTTATTTATTTCTATAATATTTCTTTCCGTGTGCCAAGTTCCGGGTATCCTCCTGCTCCTCAGAAATTAGGGTTCTCGGAGGAAGAAGAAGAGAGAGGCTCTTCGACTCCTTTTTCTCACACTGATTCAGGTAAAAGTTTAACTCTTTCGATATCTCTCATCTCCCCTCTTGCCCCTTTGTTTGGTTTGGTTTGGTTCGGCACATCAAATGCGGACCTAATTGGAGCTCTCTATTCTCCGTTCGTTCCAGATTAGCTGATTTCCCGAGGGCAATGGCCTCTTTATTCAAGGTAAATGAGCTCCAACTTGGTTTTGTAGCGTTAGATGTTAGATTTTGCGGGGGTCGTAAGGGTTCTGTGAGAATTGCGGAACACATTCCTCGGTTTCTTTCGGACCGCATAGTAAATTTCAATTGCTTGTAGTACGAGCTGAAACTGTGCTTAAAACGTCGAGCGCTTGGTCTTTCGTTTATGTTGCAAGTCGATTTTTAACCTATTCCTTGCGCGCTTGCGGCGGAGTGATATATACATATACATCGTGGGCTCGGTGTGGAACATGCGTTTTCTGAATCTTGTATGAGGTTTCTATTCGATAGTCTTATCTTGTAAATTTATGTTGTTTTGGGTCTCGGATAGACATGGATTGAGTGATGTTGGAACCTACTGTCTGTCTTGCATTTCGTTTTTCTGGGTTTTTTTTCCCTAATTGCGTGAAGGATGGATTTCTCGTTTTGATTTCGTGCTAAGTCCGTTCAGGCAGTTCTTTGGTGATGTTTTTCTACTGGATTAATGTGAGAAGCCCTTACTATATCATTTTGTTACCAGGATCAAGTGAAGCTATCAGCCTATAGGGACAGGAGATTCCCAGGAACACAAGAAGAGTTCGAAGAGGCACTTCGGACATCTTCAACTGTTTACATCGGGAATATGTCTTTCTATACAACTGAAGAACAGGTTTACGAGCTTTTTTCCAGGGCTGGAGAAATAAAAAAGATAACCATGGGGTTGGATAAGAACACGAAAACACCCTGTGGCTTTTGTTTTGTCCTGTAAGTTTCATATCTCCTATCATGCTTTTTCCCTTTGTGCTTGGCCGCAAGTTAAAGTCTTAACAGCTTCAAATCTGTCACTCTGGGCGCATTAAACGATGGATGCTGATTTGCTGTCACCTGGGATATGTTTTATCAGGTTCTATTCCAGAGAGGACACAGAGGATGCAGTCAAATATATAAGTGGAACCATTCTGGATGACCGGCCTATTCGTGTGGACTTTGATTGGGGATTCCAAGAAGGTAGACAATGGGGTCGTGGTAAAAGCGGTGGACAGGTAGCTGCCATACCTGCTTGCTTAAGTCTTTCTGTGTTTGATCTGCTGTGCGTGTTTTCTGATCTAAATTTGAATTGTCTTGCAGGTTCGAGATGAATACCGTACAGATTATGATCCTGATATCCTTTCAGATGTCATATATCATTGTTTGTTTTTAGTTAATCGCATGATTCGTTTACTATTTTGCTCTCCATTTTTGAGGCACAATCATATGCATATTTGTGAATGAGATTGATCTCTCAGCAATAAATTACCAACATATCTTCGTTTGTCTTTAACACATCTATACGTAGAGGAGGTTATGGAAAATTAGTTCAGAAAGAACTAGAAGCACAGAGGCAGCTTGTTGATTATGGTGCTGGGTCATTGGGATCTTTTCCACCAGTCCTGCCATCGAACTGTAAGTTCTTATATTTAACGAGATAATCTTCCTTGGTTTTATACTTTTTTAACTCTGACAGATGATCGAAATGCGGAAAAATAATGAATATGAGGCCAGTGTCATCTGGAACTTCATCTATATACAATCTATGGATTTAGCTCTTTGGAGACCTTGATATGCATCTCGTCTTTCTAATCACTTTTGCATATTGGTCATCCAGACGGAAGGCACGGTGGAGGCCATGGCCATGGAGGTTCATATCGCCATGGTAGAGGTGGTATGTGTTCCCAGTTAACATATATAGTAACATCACTCACAATTTTGGTGTTCAAAATTCATTTGCTTGGTGTTATTTTATTGCAGATCACCATCGTAAACGATACAGAGACGATGATCGCTATGGACGGGAGCCCTCGAAAAGAACATCGGATCACGAATCTAGAAGAGACTCTGATCATGATATGAGACCGGTAATTAGTTATACGCTTCTCTTTTTTGCTATCAGCGCATTACGCACCGAGATGGATTGCGTCTCTGTTGTTCAAATCTCTTCCCCAACTTAGCTGTGGGATGATTTTAATCTCTACCAAAACCCTAAAGAAAACCAAAACCAGCAAGGGAACTCGATCAGAGTTGTTTTAACATACAATGCGACGTTATGAATATTTACTTTATGACATTTTTGGGTATTACCTGTCAATTTTCGTAGGAGAAAAACCCGAGATTTCGAGAGACGGAAGAGAAGATCTTAAGAACTTTTAAAAAAATTTAAGGTTGGGGAGCTTGAATTGTTCGTTTCCTCGTCTTATGGAGGATCAGTGTGCGGCCGAAGAAACATCTTTACGCACTGTTTGTCAGTCTGAACTCAAATCCAGTGCCAAGATATTTCTCTCTTGTCTGAATTTCTTATCTACAGTTATGTACAAGCAGTTCTGGTTACATGAACACTCTGACACTAAGCCCCCTTGTCAAAATTTAGACAAGAACAGAAATGAAATCATGTTCCATCGCACAAGGATTTTTTGAAGAACTTAGCTAGTAACGTATATATTATATGTATGTATTAGGGGAATAACGGTATAAGGTTTTTGCAGACTGAATTGGATTGAAATGAAAAGTACACAAGTGTGGACTGAAGAGTATAAAACCCAAAAGTATTTTAACTTAGAATGTGTTTTAAAATGACATGACACAATTACAAATACTTTGTGTATTTGTTCTTAAGGCATGGACTCCTCTGAACCCTCCAAGCTCTTGTAGTACTCTTCCATGGTCTCATATTCGTTCGTATGGTAGTTCTCCCGAGCATTCTCGTACCGGTTAGGGGTATTTTCGCCATTTTCAGGGTTTGGGTCGACGCCATAGTAGTACTTTCCATTCTCCATAAACCTCGTATCGCTCATCCCCTGTCTCTCTCCGCCGTACCCTCTCGCGTTTTCATTGTAATGGTTGCTCTTGTAGCTCATAGCAGTAGTACTGTAAGTATACCCATTGTTGTTGTTGCTGTTGTAACGGTACTCACCCTTTTGCCCATTTGTGTCTTCGGAATCATCGGAGCTTTCTTCCTCGTCAAACTCTTCACTTAACTTGTCGAGGTCGTAGTTTTCCACTTCCGATCTATCCGTCTTCCCATAACCTTTGTCCTGATCGAACTTTTCCATAAGCTTGTCAAATTCTTCATCCGTGGTGGTAGATGATGATGATGATGGTACTGGCCACGACTCTTTAGTCTGTGGAATCATCCCGGACCCTGGTCCAAAATGGCCATCTCCGGTTCGTCCACCCACTTGGACCGGACCGGGAGCCGGTGCCGGAGCCGGAGAAACATGGGTCGGTTTAGGATTTGGGCCCACGTCACTGTTAGCACCTAAGTGAGTGAACTTGCTAAAGAAGAGCTTCCCCTCTCTTGCGTTAACGTTGACACTGAAGCAAAAAAACGCCACGAGGAGGCAAAAACTATAATACCTCGCTACAAAGGAAGCCATCAAGAACAACAACAAACAAACAAACAAACAGGACGAAGGGTTCTAGGGTTTTGTATAGCTGTGGGTTTGAAATGTATTGGTGCGAGAGAGATGTGTGTGTGTGTGTATATATATATACACAGAGCTGTGAAAAATGAGCAAGGAATTGACCGACCAGACATGCGAGGATTGAGGAGAGACAATTACGGGTTCCCGAAAGAAGATGAAATTAAAGGCATATGATTCCACTATACTATTCCAGTATTTACGTATATGCCACTGTTTCGGTAGTTGAGTTAGTTAATATGAACATATATATATAGATGGATTGAGTGGAAGAATTGGTGGGTCTAATTGGGATGAGAAAAATCATTGAAAAGTCAGAGGGATGTGTTTGGGGCCCAAAGGACTATAAAGAGATATGAAGAAGATTTGAGAAGATTACGTAATATTTAGATTTGATTTTATTTCTATATTTTAGATATTTATATTTATTAAATAAGATATTTTATGATTTTGTTTCTGCTATAAATATTGTAATGTTACATGTTGAATAATGAGAAATCCAATGATTCTTCATCTCTTTCTCTATTATGGTATCAGAGCTTCGGTTTTTGTTCTAAATATTTTTTTTTATATCAACGATGTTCGTTGAATTCGAAAACGATGATGAAGATGACGATGATATACTAACTTCAATAGTATCATCACCTTGAGTATCGTCTTCCATTCATTTTTTTTTCCATTTTTTTCCGACGACGGTGTTTATCACTGTCAACCTTAGCCGATGTGCTTCTCTTTTTTTTTTCTGCCGACCTCATTGTCGTGCAACCCAACTCGCGCATATGCGCCGCACATCCGTGCCACATCAGCCTTTGAATCCGGCTTTTAACCTCTTCGATTGGAATACTCCGATCGTCGATCCATACATTTGCACCATCTTCTTTTTTTTCGGCTTTAGCCGCGTGCATTTGCACCATTTATTTTCTTTTTCCAGTATAGCCGCTAAACCATCGCGCCTTTTGCGCTGCCGACATTGCTGTCGCACAACCCCACAATACCGTGCATGTGCACCACGCTTCTGCTTCACCGGACTTTTTCAGATCCGCCAACAATCCACCGGTTCCTAGGTTCGATTGTCAAATCCCGTTATTTTCTGGAGAATTCAACCTCAAGCAGTTGTTTCTCATCTCCTTGAGTTTGAGGGGGCGTATAAAGAGATATGAAGAAGATTTGAGAAGATTAGTAATATTTAGATTTGATTTTATTTCTATATTTTAGATATTTATATTTATTAAATAAGATATTTTATGATTTTGTTTCTGCTATAAATATTGTAATGTTACATGTTGAATAATGAGAAATCCAATGATTCTCCATCTCTTTCTCTATTAT
>NW_010969548.1:3562232-3578983 GCF_000463585.1 Tarenaya hassleriana | reverse complement strand
CTATAAATATTGTAATGTTACATGTTGAATAATGAGAAATCCAATGATTCTTCATCTCTTTCTCTATTATGGTATCAGAGTTTCGGTTTTTGTTCTAAATATTTTTTTTTATATCAACGATGTTCGTTGAATCCGAAAACGATGATGAAGATGACGATGATATACTAACTTCAATAGTATCATCACCTTGAGTATCGTCTTCCATTCATTTTTTTTTCCATTTTTTTCCGACGACGGTGTTTATCACTGTCAACCCTAGCCGATGTGCTACTCTTTTTTTTTTCTGCCGACCTCATTGTCGTGCAACCCAACTCGCGCATATGCGCCGCACATCCGTGCCACATCAGCCTTTGAATCCGGCTTTTAACCTCTTCGATTGGAATACTCCGATCGTCGATCCATACATTTGCACCATTTATTTTCTTTTTCCGGCATAACCGCTAAACCATCGCGCCTTTTGCGCTGCCGACATTGCTGTCGCACAACCCCACAATACCGTGCATGTGCACCACGCTTCTGCTTCACCGGACTTTTTCAGATCCGCCAACAATCCACCGGTTCCTAGGTTCGATTGTCAAATCCCGTTATTTTCTGGAGAATTCAACCTCAAACAGTTGTTTCTCATCTCCTTGAGTTTGAGGGGGCGTATAAAGAGATATGAAGAAGATTTGAGAAGATTACGTAATATTTAGATTTGATTTTATTTCTATATTTTAGATATTTATATTTATTAAATAAGATATTTTATGATTTTGTTTCTGCTATAAATATTGTAATGTTACATGTTGAATAATGAGAAATCCAATGATTCTTCATCTCTTTCTCTATTAAGGACAATGCTTGTGTTTGCTTGCTGTTTGGTCTTCCCCCTCTTTTGATTTCTTGGTTTGGAATTGAAGCAATCAGAGAGCTTTTTGTCCCCGTGATCATCGGTACTAATTATACCAAAGAAACCCAAGATATTAAAAAAAAATAAATAAAAAATCTTTTTCTTTTTTCTTTTTATAACCAAAAGGTTAAATCGCTCGGGTTAAATCGTTCATCCGCCTAGGGGTGGCCATTTCGGTTATTAACCGAATAAACGAGTCGAATCGAATCGAATAAGACATAACCATACCCGAACCGAACTCGACATCAAAATTGAATGGTTATGATTTTCTTAAATCCGAAAAAACCGAAATCAAACTGAACCGAATAAAAAATAACCAAAAAAATCGAGAAAATACCCAACAATTTCTTTGAAAAACTAAACCCTTTACCGAAATCGAACCGAACCGAACCGAAGTTTATATAAAAACCGAACGATTATAGTTTTTCTATAACCGAAATAACCGAATCCGAATATAACCGAACCGAACCCGAACCAAAACCCAAATTGACCACCCCCTGTTTCGGCCCACTTAATTTCTTTAACTTGTATCCGCCTTTAGTTCGATATATATTCCAGTTTCTTTCATTACTTATTGTGTAAATTAGTAAATAACCGTTGTAAACATTCTAATATTTCTTTTATTTGCTTACAGTCATTTACATTTTCCGAAAATTGTACTGCCTCTTTTTGTATAACTACACCGACATATATATATATATATATATATATATATGTATATATATATATATATATATATCATCGTTAAACCATGTTCTTAATATTAATGAAGTTGGATATTTTTAATTAAAGATAAAATTATAAATTTTTTTAAAAAAATATTTAAAAATTCTAAAACGATATCTATTAAATAACAAAAAATATTTTCTAAATCGACATCTATTAAAAAAAACGGACGGAACATTCATTTAAAAACAATATAAAAAGATCAGTAAAAAAAATAAATAAATTATCAACTATGATGGAATTCTTTCAATTATACGGATGGATGTGAACAGAACGTTAACATCATTAGCGTTCAAGAGTCATTGTTATGGATTTCGGTAACTTGTGTTTTAATCGCAATGCACATATCATATAACCCCCCGAGTCATATCATATGATGATTTGGACCGTTTATAAGTTAACGAATGTTATTAGTCCAACAAGGAGATTTCTCTTTTTTTTTTCCTTGCAAAAATACGTAGAACGACCAAAAAAAAAAAAGTAAAAAAGTGATTTCGTCGAATTTGTTCAGTGTGAAGGAAGAGGAGGGATCTTGGAAATGCCTTGACGATGCAACGCGGCAGCCACGGCTTCGACATAACGTCTCCTATAGCGGCGTCTATGCTCTCATTCGACTGCACCATTCATCATTATTAGAAAAAAAACCACAATATTTATATTATACTATATTATTAATTTCAACTCTCAAAACAATATATTACGTTCCATTAAAAAAAATAAGATGGAAAGAATGGACCGTTTTGGGTGGCCCATTTTCAAATGCCCAAAATCCAACTTTTATAATTTAGATTGAAATATAACGGCCCGTTTTATAAAGTTATGATTATGAATTTAACATCGAATAAAAGTGACAATTTTTTTTTATAATAATCACCCGAAACCTTTGGCCCAACTAGATCTTCCAAATAATCGGAAAAATCCATGTAAATGTCCATCTCCAAGTGAGGACTCGAAACCAAATTCGAGTCTCAAGTTGGGAAAGAGAGTGCATGTTCTAACCATATGGCTTGATCCGGTCGCAAGATTAGTTTGTATCTCGGTCCACAACTCCCGATTACCCAAAAAAAATATTAAATAAAGGGATGAGGTGAAAAATGAAGGAAGACTCACGGGATGAAGGTCGATGGGGCGTAATGGTGCGGTGGGTACGCCAATACTCGTCTCTGATTTATATATTCTGTGGTTCGGCGGCGGTATTCCATATCCCTATGCCATGAATGAACACACACATAATAATTATAAGCCCATGAAAATTTATTATTTGTATGAATTCATCATTGATCTGATCTAAGTACGGATCGATGACACTTACCTGTGGATAGACTGGTTGCTGGTGGGCCCAGTAGGTAGGGTTCGGAGTCGCCGGAGGAACCGCCCATGACGGCGGAGCGGCGGAGGCAACGGGAGGTTTGTGATTGGGCCACGTGGGATGGCCCCAAACGTGCAAAGGCCTGGGGAAGTGGTGCACGTGGGGGTAGCCTAAGGCGGGAGCCGCCCATGGCTTCTTCCCCCCTCCTCCTCCTCCGGCCACCGTGGCTTGTCGCCGGAGATTCCAGTTTGCCGCCTCTGCTTCACGCGCCAACAAATGCTTCCGGTGTGACCTATACTTCTATTATAAGGGTACGCCCGTTAATTTTGTTTTTCTTTATTAAACAAGAGATTATGTGAACAAAATGAAACCACAGACACAATTTTCTGAGCGTTCCTACATGTTTCACTGACTTCGGACACAACAAACACGAGGTCCAAACACCCCACAACAAACAAAAAACACAAGCAATGATGTCTATGGAGTACAATATTGATATTCCACTCGAATGCATTGAGTAGGACATGTATCTAATTAACCCTAATCAATTTTGTTTGCACGACATAATACCAGGTTAGTACATGTATAAATATATATATATATACCTGGAGATGACTAGCGACGTTGTGACGGGTGAGAGATTGAACATTCATAATCTCAAGAATCCGGGAGGGCACCGCCTTCTCCACTCCCAACTGCTCCACCGCCTGCACGAATTTCCGGTGCAACTCCGGCGTCCAATCCACCTTTTTATATACACACCGGGCCCCATCACAGAATTTAGCCATGTATATATAACTAACTATATATATATCGAACACAATCCAGATATTCTTGTAACTGTAATAAATCACTGGATCTAACATGTTCAGATTTGGGTGTGGTTTGGTACGGTATGGTACTTGACTGGATTCGTTTGTACTTTGTATGAACACACGAAAAAACATAACTAAATTAATAATATATATATATATACACATATATATACACACCAAAATCACAAGAATTAATTATAGGAAGAGTACCTTGGGTTTTTTCTTCGCTTCGCTTTTATCGCCGTCTTTGTTCTTGCCTCTGTGTTTGCTGTTCTTGCCTCTACGCACCGTTTTGACCGTATGACCGTCTCCGTCAGCGTTGCTTGTAACCTCCGGCTTACTCCCACCGCCCTTCTCCGCCGTCTCCGTCGAGGTGTTTGCCTCCGTATCGTCCCTTCCTCCGCCGGAATATTCCCCGAGCATCTCCGGATCTATCTCCAGGTCCGGCAACTCGTCACCTTGTCCGATTCCGACGAAAAGGTAATCGAAATAATCGATTCCTTCCAGAAGATCGAGGCTGCTCTCTTCCTCTTTCCCGGTGGCCGAGAATTCCGGCAAATCTTCCGCCGTAAAACCGGCGAAGTCCACCACCGCGGCGGGCGAACTCCGATGACCATCTCTTGCGGTGTGTATAAGCGGAGATGCGGCTGCCAACATCATATCTTGAAACACCACGCCGATGAGATTCGAGTTTAGGAAAGAGAGAGAGAGAGACTTCAATTTAAGAAAACACAGTGAAATCAGTTAGGTCTGTACATACACATATATGTACAGTATGTGTGTGTGTGTATATGTGTAGACGGATGCAGACAGTTCCAAAGCTTATGTACATTTTTATATATGCTTCAGTCGCTATATCTGTTTCTCACAGCAAAATTTTGTGGTTGAGAGAGAGAGACAGAGAGAGAGAGAGAGAGAGAGAGAGAGTTTTTCCATGATGCGTAATTAGTAATCTTGTTCAAGTCGTGAAGTGTAATTAATGGTTTTTTTGGGGTAAAAAGTGTAATTATTTTTTTATTTGTACATTTCATCACATGATTATCATGTCATGTCTACTTAAAACCACAGACATCTTGTGGAAATTATTAACATATTAGTAGCTTTTCTGCATAAAATAAAAAAAGGACCAACCATAAATACAAAAAAAAAATGAAAATTCCATGGATGATTTGGAATATGAGAGACATCCAAATGATATATTTGATAAAAAAAAATACAAAATTTATTACTGTTAAATTTAGTTCGAATGAAATCCGCTAGTACAGAGTTCAGATTTGAATTTGATATATCTAATAGATCATTAACATCGATATTTATATTCACGCATATACATACGTGATATTTTGTTGTTTGAATATTCAAATGTACATTATAGTATTATTATTTATGAGGCGATCGCAACCACATATTTCTGTAGGGACATATCAATGTGTGTATATATGAAATAAGAAATTGGCATGCAATGGGTTCTGGCTACATTATTGTTCATTTGTTTGTTTTGGTGTCTTATTTATTTTATTTCAATTTTATATTTCTTTGGGTTATGTGGAGTCCAAATTTTTGGGGATTATAATATATAAAGCTGTCAATCATGTTCCCTCTTTCACTAAAGGATATACGCATCATTTTCATATGCCAAGTGTTATGTACATGAAAAAAAAAATACAATTTTCGTCAAATGTCTCAACCAAAAAAAAAAAAAAAAGAAAAACATTAATATCTGAAACAATTAGAAATAGTTTTGTAATTTTATTGTTATACTTCGACTTGTTTAAATATATTCTCCTTATATCTACTTCTGCAATACTTTGATTTTCATAATGTAACATTTCGTTGGTACCAAATTTGTTTTTTTTTTGTTTTTCATATGATACTCTATTAAAAAAAATCCCAATGTTAATTTTTTTTAGAAAGAAACAGAAATTATTGTATTTAAACGTTTAAATCAGGAGTAGAGAGAGAGAGAGAGAGAAACAGAAACTTTTGAACAAAATTAAACTGAAATTATTGTATTTATTTTAGAAAAAAGGTTATAAAATGATATGAAAAGATTTTTACATAATAATAGACATAATGATAGAGACAAGACGTTGAACGAGTGGGGCGCTGAAGTTGACCTTTTGTATATATATATCTCGAGAGGCAAATTCGGATAAAGTTCCTTTATAAATTAAAATAAAATTTTAAAAATAAAATCACAAATTCTAATATATATATATATATAAACACATATGAAGGTGTACAGACGTGTTTATATATTATAAAAAAGAGAGCGTCACGAGCATACAGTGCATGGGATTTAGGCCCCTCTTCTTGTACTATTAAACGCGAAAGCTCACCTACTTTTAGATTAACGATTTATATTTCTAATTTAATTATACATATATATATATATATATTAATTTAACAAAAGAAAGGAGTAGTTTCTATTTAACCTTATCAAATATATCATATCCATTTTTTAACCAGCCAAAAAAAAAGAAAAAAAAATCGATGAATGGTTGAGTAAATGAACGCAAATATAAAATTATATTTATTTATTTTTTTTGTTAAAGATATGATGATATTTTTATATAACAACGTGGAGATGGAGATATGTGGAGAAAATAGCTTTGTCTTCCCTTTGTCGACAAAAATATATATATTTAAAAAAAGATAGTTTTGTCTTTGCTTTGATACGAGAGGTGAGGAGTGCTCTGTCTGATAGCGGACAGAGAGAGTCGTTGTTAGTTGTTACCATTAGATTAACAACAAACCCCGATATTAACCGTTTAAGGGACAAATATATGTTTCATAGTCATATACAAGTAATATATATATATATATATACACACTGCCTCAGACAGCGTTTATTTGCAGTGTCTATATCTACATATATATATATATATACAAGTGTGTGTATGAGTGTCTGCCAGGTCGGACCATAAAAAAGCTTATACGAAGACGAGGGTAATGACAATTACAGTGGCAATTACGTTGCAGTAATAACTAAGTCAAGAATGTGAAGAATACCAAAAAAAAAAAAAAACTGCATGGCAGTCAATCAGTCGCTGAAGCCGGATGAAGAAGAAGACGACGGAGTGAGATGAGGATCTTCGTATGGGAACGTTTTCCGGCCATCGATGCTCCGATCATACGCATTTCCGGCTTCTTCCCCGTCCGAATCCTCATTCCCGAACCCAACAGCGTCCATATTCATATTCTCTCGATCTTCCTCTTCGTATTCTTCATCGCTATGCAAGTTAAATTCACCCCTTCCCACCACTTTACCCAAACTCCCGTCGTCGAAACCATCATCGTATTCATCTACAATCGCTTGCCCGTCATCGTAGTTGTACTGGAACGATCTTCCCGAACTGCTGGCTTCCTCCCCTCCATGTGGTTCCGGAGTTTCGTTCCAGTCATTGTCCTCTTGCATTGCGGGTGGTGTTGCCCCCGACAAGCCCGTGTTATGAAGTTCTCCGTTGTTGGATATCCCGAGAGCGCCCTTTGTAGGCCTTTTGCGCGTCCGGGTGCTGCGTCGGCCACGCTTTCGGCCTCCTCCTGCAGGAACACGTGACTGAGCTTTCCGCCTCAGTGACTGTTCCAGTCCCTCTCCGTTTGAATTTGCTGCAGCTCGTCTGCTACCCAAAACTGATCTGCCACCAGTTTTCGCCGACTTTCCACCTCGGGAACGGGGCCGGCCCCGCCCACGTGGTCTCCCACGCCCCGAGCCCGAGATACCTATTATGCTTGCCTCCTCCCAATTCTCTTCCTGAGAATAAATAGCTCGTGATGGAATCTCGGTTGTTGCGTCATTGTCTCGGGTATTTCTCAGAACATTCGCCTCGGAAACCTTTGCACGAAACACAAACAGCGAAAATATTCATGCACCAACGTTACGATATGATCTACGGTAATGCTAACCGATCAGTAGCGGAAAGATATCATACGACACTCACTATGAAATCTTCAGATTCTTTGCCCTTATGTGCATCGGTCTTCTGATTGGGAGTGTAGGAGATTGAGAAGTCAAGTCCAAAGAGTCTCAAAGCTACAGCCGAGGTTGTTTTCGGAATCCATGGCAGCACAGAAATCGATCCGCAGACTGCAGAAGGATCATGTTCCTCCTCCGATAAACCCAAAAGTTCAGAGGTTGTCTCAAAGTTCGAGGAAAGACAGTCCTTCTTTAGGACACTCTCCAAGGTTGTCAGAACCTGTAAGCGAAGTTCATGGAGCATTCAGGTTTTATAAAAATATCACACGAAAGGTCCTCGATATCGAAAAAATACAAACCTGAAGAAGATCTTCAGGGGTTTTCGATGAAAGCAGCCTCAACCCCCAGGATTTTCTCGAGTTTTCCGTCCAAATGGCTCTAAGTGCTTCGGGTGGAAGAGAAGCCTGCCAATGGTGAACACAGAATTCTGAGCATTATTGGCAGATAATAAGGCTTTATAATCCGATTAGGAGCCTGAGACACTTACCTCGACCAGTGCGAGCTGAATCTTGATCAATCGGATTCTGAGCAGACACGAGACTGGCCCACGCAAAACGAAATCAGAGTCTCCGAGACGAGCAACTTGTTCCGCAAAACACAATTCCCTCGTGCCAGGACTAAGTTGCTGACGACAACCCAAACAATGCGCACCCTCGGTCAAGTAGATTTCACCACACGAGCTGCATATGCAGAGAAGCGGCGGTTTGCCTTTCCCGACTCCATACTTGTATGCAGATAACATATCCGAACGCAACATATTCTCCCACATCCACTTCTCAAACTCCCGGTATCGTTTCAACCCACTCTGTATCTCAGTTTTGTTACCATCCAGTTCGATATTGAACGTTGTGGAGATCTCACAAGTATCAGAATCCAAGCCCGAGACACTACTGCCATTTGGGCTACCAAGGTTAGAACATGTCGTGTAAAGGGCAACGTCTTTACGTGTTCCGTCTGTAGAAGCTCGGACAGCATTCCTCCTGATGGCTTCCTTGAAAGAAGGTTCGATCTTTTGCAACATGAAGTGCAAATGCGATTCTCTTACGCCTCGAACGTCTAATGACTTAATCAACGAGTCGAAACTCTGTAAAAAAGCACATTGGTTCATCAAATCAAGGTCAGAAATCCAAATATCCAAGAGCCTGTATTTAACATCCGTCTAACTTCAAATGTTCAAGAAACTGTATCCAATGCATAAAAACCCTTTTCTTTTTTTGTTTAGCAAAAATCGATATATACACAAAGAACATGAATGCTGTAATGTATGTACCTCTTCGGAATCAATGATCCTCCAGCGGTTATTGTGTAGTTCAACAAAGATCCTACCGCACCCAGGATCACTCCGAGAAGCAGATGCAGTGAACCGCCAGTAGCGATTGCGTCTGCGATCCTGACCTAGCGGCAGAGACCTATATGCATGAAGCTCTTCAGCTTTATAACCGACATATGCTTTTAACTGAGCACGCAGCCTTTCCCTGTCTGCAACATAACCCTGTTGCTGATATTGGAAATTATCCGCTCCAGACCGAGCTTCTTGTTTCTGCACATTATTAATCTCACACCGATCATTTTGAGCAAAACTCAAATGCTCCCGAGATGAGTTTTGATCCAAAGGCATGTCATTGTTTCTCTCAGCAATGGCTAATGATGGGCTTTTTCGTTCCTCGGATACAGGGAAGGTGATATTAGGCTCTGGCTTGGTTCCGGGGAAATCCGTACGGATAAAAAACTCTTCCTTTATCCGGCGTTTGTCAAGTTGCACCTCTGCCCACATCTGTTTCTTCAATGCACTTGCGGCTTCCAGACGTTCCTGCACATAACACGGAATTTATTATTGGTCAGGTCACTACAAACACAACAGACAATGACACTGCAAACTGAGACAGGACATACACATTACAACGTTAAAACCGTTTTGTCAGCCTCACAAATCCAGACAAGTGTGTGAGAAAACAGAAGATAAAGGCGTTTAAAGGTATGCAAAACTCTGAAATATACAAAACAGAAGCTCTAACCGAAAAAAATGAAGTAATGAAAATTCTAATGACGCCAATACCTCAAGTGCAACTCGGATTGTGTTTCCTTCAATCGCAACACCAATCAGAGCAACAAGTGCATTTAGACGTTCCTCAACGCTGAGATCTGAGTATTCTCCTTCTATTAGTGCTAGAACCCATGATTCCCCGAGTTTGCCCTCGTCGAAACAAACATCTTCTTGGTCCATACAAGTCTTCTCATCATTTGTTCCTGCATCCTCCACAGACTGATCGATTAAACTACTTACTTTTGTCTCCCCTTCCATACGAACTACACTACTTTCTTCTTTCTCTTCTTTCATATCGACTGAATTCCTTTCCTTTTTCTCATCTTTAATGTCGTCAGAGTGAAATCGAGAAAGAGACAACCCCAGTTCACTTTTCCCATCCTCAGCACTCAATGTCCCATCTTCAGAGATGGGTTTTACATTGATTGAATTTTCTGTCATCTGAGCACCTGGATCTTCCTTTTTAGGGTTTAAATCTGCCCCCAGATCATCAACCTCAGGGTCATCTCCAACATCACTCTCAGAATCTTCGTCTCTCTCAGCATCTTCAACGTCTTCTACATCAGTAGCTCCACTTTTGAATATCCGGATTCTCTCCCTTGCTTCGGCAAGTATAGCCTCAGCATCACCCGCATCCTTTCTATAGGGAGCACGCACGCAGTAAGTTGAAGGTGCTACCCTCTCAAAGAGTTTTGTATCCCGAGACAATGCAGCGGCTATCGACGCTTCCGGAGTCTTGCTTGTGGTTAGATCCCTCAATCCAGATTGCTACAGTCAACGAAGACATCAGGATGAGACAGAAAAAGAAGGAAACTGATGATACTGAATCGAGGGGAAAACAGTCTTAGAACATCTTTACCTGAATCTTCTCTGCAACATCAAGAATCGTAAGACCTTTCTCCCCTTCAAGAGATAGTATGTGGAAAGCAGCGAATTTAACAGTCCCAGGAGTCAAGCGATGCCGAGAACGTCGAGAATTAGAAAAGCCCCTTTCTTGCATTTTGGCAAAAGCATTCTCAGCAGCTATTCCATTCAGTAGGCTAAAAATAACATTCTCAGAATTGTTGACCTGCAGTCGAGGAAACAAGGAATAACAAAAATCACAAATACAACAGTAGGAAGAGGAATAACGGCAATGAAAAAATTACAGAAAGGCCAAAGTTTCAAAAGTGATAAGGACACATGTCCCACCTCATTGTCTTCATGAGTGGACAGTTGTTCGATATATGGTTTCTTCAGTTGCGGCCCAAACCCAGCAGATAGAGCAAGTTGTCTCAAGATTTCAGGCCAAGTTAAAGTATTTAGGTGGTGTTTCCAGCATCGTATGGCAAACCCCCATGCATACGCCTAATTCGCAAGCAAACGTTATACGGAGAAAAAATTTATACGGTAATAATTAAAAGAAAAGATGAAAGGAAACAACTTACACCCTCGACAATATGAGGATGACCCCCTCCGGGATTTGAAGCAGCATTCTGGTTGGCTCCAACCCCGATGGACATTGCCCTTGCAACATCCTCGATATCTTTTATTACAGTCCTCAAGAGAACAATGTGCACCTCTCCCATCAGCCGGCAGTCCTACAAAATTCAAAGTGAAACTTATATGGCCAACAAGACGAAGTTAAGATAAGCCATGCTCTTGAATCTATACCCAAAAGGTTAGACAGAGGCCAAATGCTGAAATGAAGAAAGAGGGAAAAACTTACATAGTCATGGAGAGCCTGAGCAAACTCATCCAGAGTAAATGGCCAAAGACCAAGAATATCTGCAAAAGTGATCAAGAATCTCCATACCTAGAAAGTTTCATCCAAGCCAGAAAGTTAATCATAGGAAGAGGAGAAAAGTTATAAAAGGACAAAATGACCTTCGGGAAAAAATATTACTAAAGAACTATTGCAGATCTAGCAAACAAAACTGGTTTCAGAAAGTTCAAAATCCAATTATTGCTCTTTATTCTGTTATCTTCATCATAACTATTCAAATTGGAAAACCAAAAAAAAACTATTCAAATTGGCTGAAAATCTCTTACAAGTCATGCCGAAAGATAAAGCTTACCATAAGAAGATTTCCGACGTTTTCCTCAGAACAATTCCATGGTCTGATCGCAAAGGGCTTCTTTAATTTCACAGATGTTGGTGGGAATGCCATCTGCTTATCTGAAAGAAAATGATTCATCAGATGGGTACAAAATACAATTCATACATACAGCTCCAAGAAACTACAGAGAAAAAATTAAGATAAAAATTTATGATAGAAATGTTAAACTTGACCCACCTCTATATGTGTCAAGATTCTGTAAAGTTTCAAAATCAAGAGCAAGCATAGAAGGCAAGCCTCTACTAGAAGCAGCCAAATCCATGAGTTCCAAGCGTTCATCTTCAATGAGTTCCATCGATTCCTTGGCGATTTTACGAGCAATTGCCCTCTCATTAGCGGCTCTAAGCCTTGCTGCCTCCTTTTCCCTACGCAATTCTTCCTTTTGCCGCATTTTCTCAGCCTGATCATATCAAAAAGCACATTGAGAATTACATTTTACCTAAATTTCGGGAAGCTTAAAGCAGCTTAGATTTCATTACCCTAATCGTTTCTTTTATTAAGAACTTCTCTCTTCGCAACATCTCACGCCTCTGCTCCTTGAGGTACCTCTCCTCCTCTCTCTGCCTTTCACGGAAAAGTCGTTCCTCCTCTTTCCGCCTTTCACGATCTTGCCTTTCCATTTCTTTCCTTATTTGTTCCTCTCTCTGCACATCCAACAAACATCAATGTAGAAAGCAAAATAACAGATAGAGATGGGTTTGGTATGTCAAACAAAACAAGACCTTTCGCCTCAGCATATCTTGTTTCTCAAGGTCCTTCCTGATCTTCTTCTCATGAGCTTCAACTTCCCGAGCTATTCTTGCTTCTTCACTCTACAAGAAACATATCAACAAAGTTAAGGGCAATGCCCGGCAGCAAAACCATATGAAATTCAACTGCAATCCTTTGCTTCTCCCACCTTGCGTTTCCTCTCCAGTCGCATGACATCATCGTCATTACCAGCTTTTCTCTCAGACATCACAAAAGAATTCTCAACTGTATGAATTGGGTGAGTGTCAAAGTTCCCATGGGCAGCATCACCCATGTAGTTCTTCCGGGGAGCTGAATCGTACTCTCCAGAACTAGGCGAGAAGACATTCCCCACTTTGGGCTGGTGAGATGATAAATTGAGATTCGGTATCTGAGTTGAATAACCATATCCATAGGGTACATTCTCATCGCGGTGTGAATACGGGTGTCCACCAGACACTGATGAAGCCCTTATGATTGAAGCGTCAAGCGGCACCCCAGAGTGATGCGATGGAGACACACTCTTTCGGAAAGATCAGTCCTTGAAGATGGCAGCTCGGGAAGAAACTGGTATTCACGAACTGGCCTAACATAATCCTAAAGTGCAATCATAAAAATTTTGGCTTATAGTGATGACAAACAGGAAAGAACAAATATTTTGGCGAAAACAATCACAAAAGACTTGAGAAACACAGAATATGTGCAAAGTTAATGAAGGTAACCTTGACAGGTTTTGCATCAGCCCGTTCATATAAGTTGGACTCAAAAGCTTGCGCATGTGGCTTGCGGTGACTTGGCATTTCTGCTCCAACCAAACACAGTAATTTTTATTTGGATTAAACATAAGCCTCACACTAAATAGTTCAGATGCAGGATTAACTGCATCAATCACCAACAAAGAGAAAGTACAGTACCATATATGCACCATCTCCAATGATACAATCACCACTACATATTTCTATAACTTACACCATCAGAAGAAGACGAAAGCAACCCAAGAAAACTCTACTTTAAGTCCATATAACTTCCCACCATGGTAATTAGTGTGAATTAGAGTGAAAAGTTTTATCAAAAGAATCGCAGCATCGCTAAGGGTCATCTATCAAATCAAATTGAGAATATATACTATGTGTAGCTATTAGCTAAACTCGAACAGGCGTTAATTACAATTCCAATTCAATAACAAGCCAAACTGATTAAGGTATAAGTACAACTCTATTTAACATAGCTCTATCTGGAAAAAGATAGTTGAAACACAAATGCGAAAGCACAATAAAGAGAAGAGGTGAATGTAATGTACCAATAGGCATCCCGAATGCACCAGGAGGCAAAGGATCAAACTCCATCCCAAGAATCGGCCCATCCTCTCTCAACCGCTCTCCCAACTGAGCCTCCACAAAGGCAATGGCCCTAAACTCAGCCGCCATATCCATCTCAGGGGAAGGCTCATTGTACTGCCTAGCGACCATGACATCACCTCCGACCCTTGGAACTGTAGTTGATGACCTCATCACAGCTCTTCTAGGATCAGACTCATTCCCAAATGACGTGGGCTCATTTCCCGCCTCCACTGCAGCCGCCAACTCATTGGCATTGGCGGCCGTAGAGTCCTTTCGCTGGCGCTTGGTCGGAGTCTGCTTCCGGTCCTTCAGCCGCCGGTGGCAAAACCACATCTGTAGTTGCCGATCGGACAGGCCCAGTTTGACAGACAACTCGGCTCGTGTGGATTCAGAAGGGTAAGGTTCAACTGAAACCCAACGAGTATCGCGAGAGTGGATACAAAGCTCAAAACGACAAAAGAAAAATATGAACTTTAAGAACATTGAAAAAAAAAAAGAGAACATAGAAGTGAACAAACCGGCGTAGGAATTTTCCAGAACTTCGAGCTGAGCAGCTGTCTTCATTTGCCTCTTGGACGACTTGGTTTCGCCACCTTCAGGCGTTTTGTTATTCTCCGCTTCAGCGCCAGCCTCCATTGCTGCACACCTTGAAAACCAGAATGAATCAAAATCCCCAAAAATGAAACCCTAAAATCAAAACCAGAGGAGTAAAAACTGCCCAGAGAAGCAAAATTGGTCCGGAAAAACTTACTTGCGGTGCCAATACTTCGGGGGAAGCAGAAGGATCAAAGCTTGGAGGGCAAACAGATGAAGGGAAAGATCAGGAATTTCTCTCTCTAAAAACAAAGGAGGATTCTGGGGTTTCTCTCTCTAAAGGAAACACCATCACGAACACCTCTCGATTTTGGGTTTGACGAAAAGGGGAGCGCAAGGAGGAATAAAAATCCACCAAAAACCAAAAAGAAAAACTTTCTCTCTCTCTACGAATGTGATTGGGAATTTCACAAATAATGTCGAAAACATTAAACATTATGAACGAAAGCAATTTCGACAAGATCATTAATAAACTCGAAAATATAAATATTAAAATTAAAAAGAAGAAATCGTGAAGAACAACAAACGAACGAACAACAACAACAGTGCTTGTCTGACTATTCGCTTCCATCATAATCACCAATTCTGCCCTTTTTCCAATTATTATTTCCAACACCCTGAAAAAAAAAACCCGACTTTGCATTCGGAAATTCAACGAGGAGAAAAGGGTTAAAAAGAATTTAATTTAACACCCCAGAGAGAGAGAGAAAGAGAGAGTTTGGTGAATTGTCAGATGCTCTTTTCTTTTCTTTTGTTTCTTTTTTTTTGTGGGTTTTTGGAAAATCGAGGGATTTTGATTCACGAATCGTTGCTTCTCAATCTGTTTCTCTCTCTAAAAAATCAAGAAAATTATTTTCCCTTTTGTTTTAAAAAATAATATTTCTGTCGCTTGGACTTGTGTGTTTGGATCCGGACTGGGCCTTTCATCTTGTAGTATTAAATCCAACCACTTATTTTGCGGCTCATTCAGGTTGTTTGGGCACACGGATAAAACAAACCCCGCCCTCGTCGGAATCCATTCACTTGCGTTATTGCTAATTTATAAACAATATATATCGTCCTTAGACTTTGAAATGAAGAACATTTTTTCACATAAAATTTAAATGGTAGGAATACGATCATCATTTAATGGAAAATATTTGCACAGTTTGGATTCGTTATAACTTCATCAAAAACTAAATCTTTTTTTTTCCGACATAGACACTACCAAACAAAGCCTTAGCCTACAAAAGAAAAAAGTAACTTGAGGTTCCTCATCATGACAAGACGAGCTATTCATAATCTCCAAATCCACAAAAAAAAAAAACAAGAACAAGAAGGGAGGATCTTCTTGTTCATGTAAATCATTCCTTGCGAAGGACACACCGTTCGTAGAGATCTACCAGATCTCTCTTCCTCGGATTCTTCAGCCGAACCAGCTCAGACCCGAACCCATGTCTCGTTATCTCACTTCGAAGTGTCTTCATTGTGTACTTGGAGTGGTCCGAGCCCACGGCCGATGGTGCCGCCATGGCTCCATGGGTTGTGCATTTTCTCGGAGTCATCATCTCTATATGACCACCCCCCCTCGCTTGTTTGGCTGAATCTTCTTCATCTTCCTCTGCTACCGCATCACCACCACTCGATTCTTTCCCGAGTTCTGAGCCCGAATAAGTTTCTTCTGCTTTCACCTTCAAACGCTTCACTTTTGGTGTTTCTGCCGCTTCACTCGAAACCACGAAAGAGTTTTCCACTCTCATATCACCAATGTTTTCCTTCTGGGCACTGACATTTCTCTGCAACTCTGCAATCTCTTTTTCCTTTTCTTTCATTCTCGTGTCCAACAATGCGACGAGTTCCGTGTTCCGCTTCTCCAGATCCTCGATGCACCCCTTAGCTTTGTCTATTTCGATTTGTTTTTCCTGAAACAGCCTCTGGATTTCGTTTTCTTTGTTCCGGGAAGCAGCCTCTTCTTCAGCTCTCGTCGAATTCATAAGTTCCTTCAATGTTTCAGCCTCACTCTCTACCATTTTGATCCTCAATTTGACTTTTCCGAGTTCTTCCACGCAAGAATGGTACTTCTCTTCTAACTCGGTTTTCTCTCGCTTTAACACCAATGCCTCAGTTTCAAACATTTCGGCTTGAGATTTCACAGATTCATACTTCTCATTCAGAACCCTGATTTGTGGCTTCAAGTCTGCTAATTCCACAGAAAATTTTTCCACCTTCAACTCGGCATTGATCGAAATGC
>NW_010969548.1:3531889-3561985 GCF_000463585.1 Tarenaya hassleriana | reverse complement strand
CGGCATTCTACACATTTGCAACATTTACAGCGTTACAAGAAGTAAACGACACAAAAAGTATAAACGAAAAAGAATGGAGGTTAAGGTTATTAGTATTAAATTAAGTAGAGACAAGATAACCAATCAGGCCAATTATTCATGTCGACTAACTACTACAGTCCATACCGATGAAATTAGTATGCTCTCAGGTTTTCTCCTCTTCATTGTTTGGACAGAAAACTTGCAAATTGTTCAATATTCATGTGTAAAGTTTTTCTGTAATTTATAATATGGAATTTCGGGCTTTTTTAAAGAATCTAGCAGTGTTTTCTGTGGTGATTTTCATAAAAGGTCCGACACTATTCTTCCAGAGAAACTCACCTTCAACTCTAACCGCAGGGCTGCTAATTGCTGCTCTGAATTTGCAAGCTCCACAGCTTTTTCTTTAAGTTTCTTCTCCTGTCAATAAACAAGGAAACAGTCGCAATGTTGTTAACAATCGAGGCTACAATAGTGCAGATGGATTTCAGAAAGTGGAGAAAGAGCACAGGCTAGTGCTTGTGTGGGCAAATCATAAGTTAGAAGCCTAACCTTATCGTCCAAAACTCGGGAAAATTGAGCTTTAATGGCATCTTCTCTAGCAACTGCCTCCTTCAACTTCTCCTCCACCGTGACTGCCCTCTGTAAAGCATCTTTTGCCTCTCTCACAGAATTCTCATACTTGATTTTCCAATCAATGGACCCACCATTGCACCTAGTGATCGACTTATCCTTCGCATCAGTCCAGTTGCTATCAACCCTTTTCTCATCTAACATCTCTTCGTACTTCCGTTTCCATTCAAGGGCTTCTTGTCTTGTAAACTCCAGCTTCTCCATCTGATTTGAGTACTCATCCTTGACTGACCTACACTTGCTTCCCAGTTCATGAATGCGGCTTTTGTACTGATCAGAGATCTTCTTCATGTCATCAATGGCATCCTTGTATCGCTTCTGGTATTCGTTCTTCAGATTTTCACCTCCCTCCAGTTGCTTTTTCAGCAAATTTACCGTGTTTTCCATGGAATGATGTTGTGACATTAGGAGGTTGTTCTCAGAGAGAAGTTCAGCCGTGTGATTCTGTCCTCGGTGAACAAGAATGTCCTGTAAACTGAACATAGGAGCAGAAAAAAAATTATTTCCCATGTAGATGACAGTTTCTCAAAAACATTACCATACCTCTTTCTCAAAAAGGATGACAGTTTCTGCCACTTCCTAGGACCGTGAATAGATACTTCATATTCCTCTACAAGAGTATCAAGGGCCTGTAAATAAGGACAATACTACTGTAAAAGCATGCTACAAATTTTTGGACAGGCAAGAGTGTGTAGTGCCTGCACCCACATTTGACATAAACGCTATCATTCATCAGGAAGCTGACACACTCATTGTTGTGATGCTGTAATTAAATACAACAGCCACCATCAGCATTCTAGCCCAAACACTGGTGGAGAAAGGTTCCGTTTTACCATTTGGTCCTAAGTTATGAGTAATATT
This sequence comes from Tarenaya hassleriana, assembly GCF_000463585.1. Lineage (NCBI taxonomy): Eukaryota > Viridiplantae > Streptophyta > Magnoliopsida > Brassicales > Cleomaceae > Tarenaya > Tarenaya hassleriana. Next base: position 3,560,473 of record NW_010969548.1, on the reverse strand, counting down.
TACATATTACTTATTCTAGATTAGAAAACAATTTCTATTTGAAAATTAATATATGTTATCTTTAGGTAATCTGGAAATTTTTGTTAGAAAATCACAATCTTCTGCTCTGAAGACAATCTTCAATATTCTCTACAATCTACAGCTTTTAACCAGTTAGAAGCTCTATCCATTCCAGCCAACTGTAGATAGTTGTTCTTAACCAACGACATGGACAAGATCGAGTCTGGCCATCCAGCATTCCTGGTGAGGCTCTGTCATAACTATATTACCACAAAAATGGTGTTTAATTAAGCAAGAACGGAGGAGAACCTTGTCCACATCGCTTATATGAGCATCACGAGCACGACAAACTGTCTGCAGCTTCTTCCCCATATCTTCTATAGCTTTACAGCACCTTGAATCCGCCTCCATACACACAACCTTTTTGTGATCCTGAAGTAAGCAAGTTAATTTAGCGTGTCAACACCAAAACAAGACCTCACAGAAACAAGAAACACATGTCTGGAACAATATATGAACCAAAAATGATTGGAATTTATCTTTAAAACCCAGGAAAATCTTTCTAGTTAAAAGGATACTTAAAAGGAAAAAGTAGGAGTAGGACACGTGACCTCAAATGCCTTTCTATAAAAATTGCGAAGATTTGTTTCATACTTCTGTCTTGTTTCACTGTTTCCAACCGCGGATCCGTTAAACGCAGACATAGCTTTCAGAACTGCCTTACTGTGAGCTTCCGTCAGGGAAAACTGGAGAAATCGTAGGGTTATAGGAAAAGTTTAGTCATATTACCACATCAGGTGTTACAAAGAATGCTACGTGACTTAAAACTTACTTCATCGGGAGCCTCCATAGGCTTCAACGAAGACAGATACGCATCAGTTGCTTTTTCGTAGGCCCTACGACATTCTAATTCCTCTACATTCTGCAAAAGCTGATTATATGAGATATGCTTGCAAGGATCACTACCTATGCTATTCAAAGCACAGAGTAGAAAACCTAACTATTTCAGAGTTAACAATCAATAACCTGCCATGAAGAAGAAATTTTGGGGACAACATTGTTGTTGAGACTATCTATGAAACCTTTAGCAAAACAAGCAAGAAGAAGCCCCGTCAGAGTTGTATCACCTATCTGCTTAGGCTTTGTTCTCTCAAAGACAAACTTCATAAGTGCATCAATACTGGATAGAAACCGGGGCTGCAATTTTCCGAGCTATTCAAGGTAGAGCAAACAGTGCATCAGTCAAGAGGAACTACGAAAACACAGCCAAGTGGAAAGACAAAGAGTTACCGAGTTTTGATCAGGGTATTGAAATTCATCCCCACTGATCGTAGGACGAGCAAGGGTGAGACGCTCTTGATTTGGGAAGAGGGCCTGGAGAGATTTATGAACCTGTTGAAATAAAAAAATGGGAACGGTCGCATAAAAATCATGAAATTACAAAATAATATTTGAAAGATGTTCATTGAGAGGACTACCACACTTTTTTCTTAGCAGTTACGTCTTCTCCACAGCATGCACCTCGCTCTTGTGCTGAATCTAGGGAAGCTGAAGTTGACACTCTTGAATTATCATCCACTTTGTTAGAATTGATGTCCTGTAGGTTTAAAAGTTAGAAATGTTAATGAACATCAGAGGCCAGCTACTACAAGGTCGAATGTCGAAACCCTGGACTGCCATGTGAAATAAGATAACTGTCACCATCAGAAGCCAAACAAACATGGGAGAGAACTGCTCGATCCCGCAAACATTATGTTCCATAACACCTCTGTCATGTCCGTGCTTGACAATCTCCATTAGAAGAGAGAGATTATCAACTGCAATATCATCCTCACTGCCTGTCTGAAACACAAGCAACATTGCCTTTTAACTTTATAAGTGGCAGCACCAAGCATTAACATAGCACCCAGTTCTAGAAACGAAAAATCCTGTAAAGAGAACAATATAACTCCAATCTACACAACTAAAACGTCAGGAATTAGATATTTACCGGACCATAGATAAACAAGCTTGACAGGAGGACAGCCAAGGAGAATATCTGGGTACTGTGTGTATCCTGTGAAGCCAAGTTAATGACATGAGAAGCACAAACAGTTATGGCTAAGAAAGCAGAAGTAGACAGTACTCGTCTGCTTCAAGATCTTGGTCTCCATAAAACAAAGAAAAAAAAGACCAACCGATCGATCATCAGTGTCACCAGTTTCAACATCGAGTAACACTAAATTATACTCGGTATCATCTTCTGCAATCCTTTTCACTGGCTCTATCCACATCCATAGATCTCCTGCACGTGGACGGTGAACAGATCCAACTTGATATCCAATGCTCCTGCTCAGAAGCTGCATCAACATCAAGATCAGACATTTCATTCAGCTTCCAATTTTTCTCACCACCAGAAAATGCATCAAAGAGAAATATCATTCTTACACATGCACACACGGGCACGCATACTTCTTGCATAAGAGACCGGAATAACAGAACTCAGCAAAAGGGTTTAAATAGCACATACAGATACATATAATCACATTCCTTTACAATCTTTTTTCTTTCTTTCTTTTTTTTGCTCCTTCTTCCACATTTCCCAGAAACTAAGCCTAATACTTGTTGAATCAACTTTGAGTCGAGAATGCAGCAATCTACAGCAAGTAGCGCAGCTGCAGAGAACCCTGAACCTCTGCTACATAACCACAAAGCATCATAACAAAAAGAGGCCAATTCGCACCAACTTTATCAAACACGAAACACGGATACGAACTTGCGACAACTAGGAAAAGGAGCGAGCAATGCTAAACCCTAAACCCTAGACCAAACTCAACACTAGGGAATTAACCCAAACAAACCTGATTCCAGACGAAGCTCTTGCCATGGCGAGATCTTCCACACAGGGAGACAACAGCAACAGGGCCATGAAGTTGCTGAAGAGCATCAATAGCTTCGGGGTCCATCTTCAACTTCCCATTCTCGTCTCCGTAAACCAGTTGGACCGCCCGACCCGAACCCGACTCCGCCGCCAATTTTCTCATGATAGTCTGAAACTTTCTTTTTCTTCCTTGGGGTGATGATCCTTGCTCCTGTTTCAACAAACACGGATCGCACCGTCTACCTATCCGAAACCATAAATTGCCCGAAGAAAGTCTTGACCTTTGCGAGTGACAAGGAAGAGGAAGCAGTTACAGTCTCGAGTTTCCGGAGAAAGGCATATATATCTAAATTAGAACACGAGAATTTGGAATTTTGAAGGGTTCGGGCCCTTAGGCCCATTTTCAGGCCCATTAATATATTTCTAGAGGCCCAACAAATTAAATTTCTTAAATTGAGAAAAATCCAGACTTGCATTTCTCGATCCAAACTGCGAACAAGAGTTTCTATTACAAGAGAAAATCAGTAGAAGATGACATAGTGGGATCACTCTGTATCAGTCTGACTCTGTTTCTTCTTCTTCAAGATATACACATCTGCCTCGTCGTATGCATAATCTGGATGAAGATGGTCGTGAGGAACCTTCTCTATGCCGAAAACGACGTCGCAGAGCTCCCAGAACCGCTTATCGGCCTCCGGCGACCTCACCTGGTATCCGAGCAGCACCGCGCCGTCGTCGGCCACCAGTGCCTCCATCGCCGCCACCAGCTGCCCCACCGACTCCTCGATGTACACGACGTCAGCAGCGACCACCAGATCGAACGGCGGATTCAGCGCCGCGATCTGATCCTTGTTGTTCCAGTACACGATCGAGGTTTTTAGGGTTTTTCCCAGCGCCGCCTTGTTCCGCTTCAGGTTGTGCTTGAGCGCTGGCATCACCGGAGCGATGTCGGTGAGTACGATATCCGTCAGGCCGAGGAGATGGAAAGCCATCCCGGCGGCTCCGCACCCGGTGCCGAGCTCAACGGCGCGTCGGCGATGGCGGGTGGAGCGGAAATCGAGGAGATGGGAGTAGGGATTGGGGTCCGGAATCAGAGAGGACCATCGCTCGGCGAACTTGGCGAGAACGAGGGAGCAAGGCCACACGGATGTGCCGACGTGCAGCGAGCCGTTGTCCTGCTGGAGGGAGAGGCTCGTGCCGTTCACGGACAGCTCAATCACCGGCGAGTCCGTGAATTTCATCTCTCTTCGGACATCTGTGTGTCGTTCGGCTGAGTTTTGATTCTTGAAGAGAGTGGTTGGGCTTTTTTATGTATGGGCTTTTTGATTTTTCGTTCGGCCTTTTAAGTTCGCTTACTTGGATGCTTTGACCACAAGCACAACTACTGTGAGGTAAACAAACAAATACAGAGAAATTCATATCGGTTATTTCCGGTTAAACTGGTTTAATTCAATTCAGCCGAGTTACCGTTAAAACCCAACCTGGTTCGGTTCGGTCTCATGTGAACCGAATAACCAATCGGCCTGGGTCTGAAATTAAGACTCGGGAACCAATTCTACCAGGACAATTCCCCGACCCCTTAGACTCCTTGCTTTTGAGACTCGTCGTCCGTCGCTCCGTTCCATTTGTTCGGCTCGTTCACATCGCCGACTGGTCTCGTCGACGGCGAATTCTCTCCTCCGTATCGATCGGCACCGAAATTTCAATCCCCACGTGGTAACTCCTTCCCTTCACCTCAGCTTCTATGGCTTTTCTGTTTTTACAGGTTTTAGTCGCGATTCTTCGTTTGTCTTCTAAGTTAGGTGAATTTGAGCCGCTGTGTTCGATGAGTTTGTTTGGTTTTGATTGTGGAGTTGAAGTTCTAAACTGGGCACAGACTTCAGGATTCTAATGGCTTACACTGCGGAATGGGAAATCCTCAATTGGGTAGAAAGAACCCGTGAACTCGCCTCTTTCTTGCGTTCGAAATTCGATTTGGTTCTCGATTTTGATGGGTATATTTTCTCAGTTCGATTCAGATTTCCGGGGTTTCAGTTTCACGGATCGTAACTCTGTAACTCAAGTGAACTGAAGTATCATATTTGGTCTCCATACCCATAGTTGGCTGGATACTCTCTGTAGAAGGTGAAAGCAGTTTGATTTCACGAGCTTCACTTGTTTAGAACTTAGATTTCCATTGATTCTGAAAGTTTTGTAAGTTCTTTGATCTTACTTTGAGACTTCTGTTTAGTTGCAGTTGACGTTTGCTAACTTCTAACTATTTCTGTATCAACCAGGAAATACGATTTGGATCGAACTGTTCTTAGGCATTCTTGGTGACTTTGGATCCATTTGTTAACATGTCAAAATTTTACTGATGCCATTTTTGCTGATTTAGATTCTTCACCTGATCTCAGATTTTGAGAAACCGAAAAGAATATTCGATTCTGTCGCTTTTGTTTGCTTATATGCCGATACAACTGATATTCCTGTTGCTTCATGTCCGTGCTACAGTTGATATTGCCGAATCAAATTGATTTTATGATTGTTGTATAGATTCCTCATAAATGGACGCAAAGGCTCTCGCAAAATCAAAGAGAGCTCACTCTCTGCACCACAGCAAGAAATCACACTCAGGTCATAAACCGAAAGTTCAGCCAGAAAGCTCAGAGAATGTCAGAAACCTGAAGAAGCAGCAAGGAAATCAAGCTGCAGCTGAGAACGCTAAGAATCCGGTTCAATCTAGACGACAACCTGCTCTCCCATCGAATTGGGATCGGTATGATGAGGATCTCGATTTGGATATGGACAGTACATCAGGGAATTTATCAGTGGACCAAACCATTGATGCTATTATACCAAAAAGCAAAGGAGCAGATTATCGTCACTTGATAGCCGAAGCTGAAGCGGAGTCCCAGTCAAAGATAAACATCGTTTCAGATAGTTTATGTTCACTAGACGATGTTTTGCACGGTATGTCACATGCTATGCATTACTCCTGTTACATCCTCTGTTGTCCCACGCCTTTGTTTTCCGTTCTGAAACTTTTTAGACATCCCTGTATTAATTTGGGTTCGAGTTGTTAATTATCGCAGACGAATTTAGTCGGTTAGTTGGATCAATGCTCTCGGCTAAAGGAGAGGGCATCCTTTCGTGGATTGAAGATGACAATTTCATTGTCGAAGATGGATCAGCTTCAAGTCATGAGGTACTGCTCTTGTTTTTTTCTGCTGATATTAAGATATGAAACCATGTTTAACGTTACATCTTAAGAGATGCCTTTTTCTTACATGAAGCCAGCATTCCTCTCCCTGAATTTAAATGCTCTTGCTGAGAAATTGGAGAAGGTGGAATTGCATGAGGCTCTTTATGTCGAAGCTGATATATTCCTGACTGAGCCGGTAATTTCTGGATCTGAATCAATAGCCATAACAATATCAATATCAAGTTCTATGACTGATTTTCTTGATTTACTTTGTGCTGTGTACGGCCCATCTAAAGTTGAATGGCGACCAGGGACAGAGGCAGTCGCAGACAATACAGGAAGCACAAGCTGCCTCCATGGTCCAACCAGATTTCAGTGGAAAGGAAAAGCTTGAATGGCTCGAACCCATTGTTCCTCGAAGCGATCTTGAGTATGATACGGATAGTCAAGTCAAGGATATACCAATAATCACTGGCCGGACAGAGAAACCATCGAACACTTTGGAAGATGTAAAATCTCCGGCATTCGAAGCTGAACTCGATATGCTTCTCGACTCCTTTGCGGAGAATGGCGTTCAAGAATCACACAATAAGCCTCGCCCAGTTCGAAACTCAACGTTCCACACAGGATCTTCCGACAATGCTTCTGAAAAGTCTTCAGCTTTTCAATGGACATCAGCAGAATCAGAACTGGATACGCTTCTGAACGCATCACCTGCGTCCGGTCTTCAAGAATCCGATGATAAGCCAAACCCAGTTCGAGATTTGACGAAAGAGACAAATCCATCTGATAAAATGCTTCAAGCCGCAAGGTTTGATGAAGTTCTTGATGACTTACTGGGACAGACTTCAGACACGTTGAAACCACAGCAGAACCAGACCGCTTCTTCTTCGTCGGTTGGAAGATCCAAGGTTTTGGACGAGTTTGATTCTTGGTTAGACACTATTTGATCTGCTGTTGTTACAGATGTTTCGATGTTTTAACAGATCAGAAGAAAAAAAAAACATGTTTTTTGTAAAATTTTTGCCTCTTGTTCTGTGTCAAGTTTGACAAGTTAAATTGCATTTCAAGAATCATGGCACAAAAGAACTGTCGTGATAACAATGATTTTTATTCCTTGACAATGATTCTTTTTCTTCTATCAAATCAAATATTAAATTCCTACTATACCATTACAGAATCGCGAGTAAGAGAAATTTATGAACAGAATCTTCAAACGAACAAAAAGCAGAAAATTTTATTTTAGGATTCGAGGAGAGAGAGAGAGGACAAATTCAAAGCCATAGAGCCCCAGCTTGCCTGAGAATGGGAACTAAATCGCCGTTGATATGAGCAGCCATGACTGTCTCCAGCCCTCCAAACAACTTCCCTCCAATGAACACCACCGGCAATCGCTCCTTACTGTTGCTTATGACTTTATTATGGTGATCATCATTTTGACCTAATTCACTTGTAACAATGGGATCATCTTCATCAACCTCTACGACCAATGGGTTGACGCCATGTGTCAGCACCAGCCGCTTCACCACGTGTCCCATGCAACATCCTCTCCTTGCAAACACCACCACGGCACTCTCCCGCACCATTTCTCTTCTCTTCGCCGGTGTTGTTGTTGATGATGATGATGGTGGTTGTAACCATGATGGTGGTGATGATGAGCCATCGTTGTTTCTAGGGTTGAAAACACTGTTTCCGTACATGGGTACCCATGATGACTTGTATGGGATTGCTTTCTGCATCCTGTGTTTGGGGAGAGAGAGAGAGAGAGAGAGAGAGAGAGAGAGAGAGAGAAGCTTGTGTTTGTTATTGTAGATTGGATTTGAGATTTATATAGAGATTTTTTCCTGCGAGCGTTTGGTTCACGTCAACGACGGTTGTGTAAATTATTTTTCTTATGATATCTATTACGACGTCACCGTATCGAACTGTGTGTATATATATATATATATTAAATATTCCATTTGCTTTACCTATAAGAGAAATACCAAAACAAAAATAACGACGTCAGGTCGAATGCTTAAAAAAAACACAAAATATTATAATAAATTACCATATAATAAAAATGCCATGTTATTAATTTGTAGTTATCAATGACCTATCGAATTGTCAATGAATAGTTTATAAATGAAGATGGGCACATGGTAATTAAAGTAAGCTTACGACAAGGCTTACGTCAGGAATTTGTATTTTGTTTTAAAGCTGATGTCATGTGTATATATATATATATATATAATTGTGTTGTCTCTATGTGTATATGTTTACGTATTTGGATAAATGCAGATCATAGTATGGGCCATTAGCATATCTAAATACGTCATGACGACTCGTTATTTATTTATTTATTTATAACATTTAAGATTTCAATTCACCTATTTTAATTATCGACAAAGAAACGAACTGTCGTCGTCCCCCTTCGACCTTATCCCTTAATTTCTCGTCGAAGCTTGTTTACATACACAACCATATATATATATACACATTATCATGACACAGACATGCACTCATATACATATATATGGCACGTACGGCGTGCATTATTTTTTATTTTTTATTTTTTTACCTTACGGCGTGCATTATTTCATTAACCAAACCCATATATCATGATAAAATTAATTTTTGTACATGTGTATAGAACAATTTATAGCTCAACATTAAAAAAAACTTTTAATAAAAAAAAGGAAGATATACTATAATCTCAAATGTGCCAATAGAATTAATGATACTATATACCTTAAAAAATCTATAAAAAGCTTTAAAATTCAGATTTTGTAATATCATCACACACATATATACATATATACACACACACATACAAAAGTAAGGGGATGATGACGTGCGACTTTTGGGGGGGTGGGGGTGGGGGAAATCTAACGAAGACGTACGATGCGATGCCATTTTTGTCAAAAGACGGCAGCGGAGGAGAGGGAACCGAGTCTTCGGATGAATTAAGCGTGTGACGAAGGTGGGCCCTTCCGGTGACTTCACCCCCGTGACAGAACGGCATGACGTCTCCCTCTTTCTTTACGAAACAGCAAGTCGTGCGTCAAAAGGTATATACGCGTGTTTTATTCCTTAAACCCTAATCTTTTTTTTTGAATATATATATAGGAAATATATGTTTATCGAAGCGTTTTTAGATTGTTTACAACATTCAGTGAGATTAAATTTCATTCACTTTTACTTTCTGCTTGCTTGCATGCAATATTTTATTATATATGTATAAAAACCAGTAGTTTTCAAATGATATAATGTTTTTTGTTAAAAAGTAATAATTCGTTCCGTTATCATTATTAGGCGTGGAAGAATCCTAATTGTCTTCTTACTATCGTAAAATAACAAAATTATAAACCCTTTTAGCACGCATATAATGAACGATGATGACGTGAAATGACGAATTTGACCGGAGAGTGGGGCCCACTTGGTTGTGTCATCGGCAAGGGGGGGGGGGGGGGGAGGTCTCTCTCTCGGTGGCGCCGGCGCTGCGTCACCCAACACGTAGGTCCATTTGTTTGCTATGCTCACTCCAATCTTTTATCATATCACCATATACATACCAACTCACTATATATATACTATATTAATTATTTCCTCTCTCTCTCTCTCTCTCCCCTCAAGTTTTAAATCATCCGTATATCTCTCTCTCTATATATATATATAAATGGATCACATATATGCTCAAATCTTAATATAAACTCTGGCCCCATATAAAATTGGAACGCAATTACTGTGGTCATACGAACCTCATGATATAAATAACATGACGCCATCTTAAAACAAAAGCCCAGTAATTTTTTTATATAAGCGGTAAATTTCAACAGTCGGCCCATGGGAATCAGAAAGCTTTTCCACGGAAGGGCAAAATGGTCATTTCGCAAACCCCTGGGCAGGACAGGACCCAACGCCGAGTCGGGGACACGTCACCACAGATGATCGGCCTCTCGGACTCGAACCATGGCCCTTAACATTCAGAGATTGAGCGCAATTCCATAGACACCGAGCCCACCGACCATGCTGAGACAGCCCAGGCCCAATACGAACTTATTCTTATAAATGGGCCGATCCAGCCCAGGCCCATTTAGTGCTTTGACTTCTGATAAAAAAAAAATTAATTATGTTACTAATAATAATAATATGTGTTCCTCGTAATCCCATGTGGCACGTGACGTTCATTTCCTCAGATCTGAAATACACCAATGTATACATATATGTAATTATGCAGACAATTTTTTTTTTTATATTCGCTTATGAGTACCACTGAGAGTAGTACATTCAAGAAATATAATCAACAAATTCCGAAACAAACCCGCATAAAGAAAATCGAACCAAATCGAACTGTACTCCGAAACATCAAAAGAAAAGCTTCAAGCACACCACCACGAGTCCAAGCGCAAACCCAAGCCGTCCGTTCTTCATCTCGCCGGAACCAGACTTTTCCGACGACTTCGGCGTCTTCTTGGGTTCTCCGGTGGCATTTGCGTCTCCGGTGGACGAAGACTTAGGGGCCGAAGCCGCCGGAGGAGAAGTCTTGTTCTTATTATCTCCGAACATCTCATCCGGCAATAAAACCTGGTCGACCACATAGACAGCGAGTGGCATCTGTTGTCTCAACGCATTGTTGATCCTCGTCTCGACAACGCCCGTCGAGACATTGACTTGGTTCCCCTGTCCGGTGAAGTTAAGTCCGTAGACGCCGCCGTCACGGCCGGAAGCCTGGGTCCGGACGGGGTTACTCACGGACAGAAGGTCGTCCAAAGTGTAGTACTTCGGGGTCACGTGGTAGAGAATGAGCCTGACCTGGTCCTCGATGCTCAGATGATTTAGGGTTCCGGGTTTAAGGTTTTGGAAGGCGTTATCTGTGGGCGCGAACACGGTCATGCCGTCGGACGAGCTGTTGAGCTGGATGTTGACTTGGTTGCCCACCTGGGTAGTGTTCAAGAGGTGGATGAAGGAGGAGAATTGACCTCCTTTTTCCAAGATCGCCGTGAGGTTGACCGGTCCGGCAGGTCCTGGGGCAGGAGCCGCCGGCTGAGCCGAAATTTCCGGCGAGAGGACGGCGGCGATGAGGAGGAGGAAGAGAGGAGTGGAGGCCATTGGGATTTGAGTCTTTCTCGTGTGGTGCGGAGTGATTTGGAGAATGAGAAGCTTATATATAGGGAAGAGATAGAGGTTGGTTGGGTGATGAGTTGGGGCTTGGTTGGAATGAGATGGCTAAGTCAATGACAAAATATATGTAGACAAAAAAACGAATATATAATACGATATATTATATTATATTACACACAGTCGTCCCAAATATTTTCGGGCCATGTACAAAAAAAATATTTATTTTATTTTGAAATTTTAATTCTAATTTTAAAATAAAAAAAAAAATTATTTATTTTAATTTTAAAGTTTAATTCTAATTTTAAAACATTAAATATAATGTTTTATAAATATTATTAAAATATTAATAACAACAATTGTGATAATAATAATATTATTAGAAATAATAAATAATCATAATATATGATTAAAAGATAAAAAAAATTATATTTTAAAGATTTATCATTTTTAAAAATAAATATTTAAAATGAATGATATGATATAAAAAAATAATTTTTTAATAATTGGAGTTAAAAGATCAATGTTATTCTAGGATAATATAGATTTTATTTTAGATTTATAAAAAAATTATAATTATGAACTATATTAATTAATAAAAATTTAATGATATTAATATAAATAAATTATGAATTTAATAGATGTGATTACATATAACTCAAAATATTTATTAATTGATTATTACGACAAATGATTTGGAAAAAATGGTCTAAATTTTATATTAAATACTATAAATTTATAAAAAAAAAATTATTTTTAATGGGGTCTACCTCATTTGAAAAAGTGTAAAAAAATATTTTTAAGTGAATTAAACAAAACTTAAAAAAATTTATTATTTTAATTTTTTTTAATAAATAGAACTTGTAAATTGTAAATATAATAATTTTTTAAAAATATGGATCACACCTAAATTGTGGGCCATGTGCAAATACTCCAGTTGCACATGCTCTAAGACAGTCCTGATATTACATCGAGGGTTCATTTGCGTATCGATTTCGTGTCGTGTGTGTATATATATATACAGCAAAACATGTTAATATACGGTAGATAAGAAATTATGAAATTGGTAGACCGGATTCCACAAAACACATGCAACGTAGTGAGGACTTCTCTCAAGTGTCGAGAAATGTAATAATAATATTTTTTTTACATGTTGTAATAAACTTCTCGAGAATATTATAACTAAGATACCTTTTGAATAATTATAATTATAAAGGTAAATTTATTTTAATATCTAATTTATTTTTATTTTGAATTTGAATTTGAATTTGTTACGTGCATACATTATACATATACGCAGAGTAAATTTTTTTATGAAAATGTTTCGAGTGGTCTTATATAATATGTTGGATATGTTTATTCTGCAAATATTGTATTTAGGAAACACATTTTCAACATAGATAATATATTTTAGTAACTAAAACAACGTGTATAATGAATATATATATATATATATGTATATATACATACATTTCAAATAAATATGAGCATGGAGTGTTTGTATGTATGGCAAAAAATGAACACGACAAACGAGTGGACAACCTGGCTAAGTGGCAGCCTGTAATGACAAGTTGGCACATGTGAGTGGAGGACAGGAAAATATATTGCATGGTCACTAACAATTTTATATTATATATTGAATTAGATAACCGAGAATCTTATGATTCGGATAGGTGAAAGCAATTTTGACTACTATTTAGCCCAAAAAAATTGACATGATTTAAAATTTGTCTGGAATATAATAATATCTAATATATTTTAGTAATTTATGACTTTGTAGCTTCACCAATATATTTATGTATGATTATGTGTACATTCATGGTTACAGTGGGTCTAAATTTGTAGCCCATTTAAGAGATCATTATTTATGTTGGGCTGTCTTGCTGATGGGCATGCAATATAATTTGGGCTTTAATTGGAGCCCAATTTGGAAACACAAACATTTTAAAACAACATAGGTTTTAAATAATTATATTTGTTACAAGCCCCCAAGTTTAGACAATTTCCAAAACAAAACCCTTTGTTTCGTCCTTTCCTGAAAATTTATTAAAAAAAAAGAAAAGAAAAAAGAGGTGGCGGCTGATGCGCATGCAGGCCGTACACTCGTCGTGGTGGCGCAAGGACCGAAGCACGGAGTAGGTTCCTCGCGTCTCGCCACGTCATCACGTGTCCCCTTTCCACTTTCGTCGTCTTCTACTCATTGTCTTTTTTATTCGCCACTCGAATCTCAATTCCTCTCATGTCATGATAATCACTAATAATTACGTTTAAAATTTTAGACATATGGACCGTTGCTGTCATTCTAACAAGCAATACAAATGTTTTTTAAGTATAATTATTCGAATTATTACAATGAAAATAGCTATATGATATTTCATATTAATTAAGTGCATGAGTACAAATTACAGATTAAAGAAAATGTTATGTAAAGATAGGCTGTTTTGTCGTGTTATGTCTCCGGTTCAAAGACACGTGGTGCGTCTCTTACTGCTGATGTGTTTGGAGATGAGCTCGAATGAGCCATGCAAATTGAAATGTATCCGCACCTTTCTTAAATTTATTTCATTTTATATATAAAAAAAAGGCTTCACAAATATGCTCGATTCATAGTTCTTTTTTATTTAAATTATACGTTATCTGATACGTACACACACGCGTATATATATATACGCATCTATATAAAGCCCCCTTCTGCATGCAAATCAAAACGCAGAACCACAAACAAAAACACACAAAAGAAGTTTGAGAGATGGGTAAAAGCTCTTCAATTCTGGGCGTCTGCCTAACACTTCTACTCCTCGTCCATGGCTACAAAGCCAGCGAGGAGGAGACGAACCAGCAGAAACAGTGGCAGGGACAGTGGGGGAACGAGTGTCAACTCGACCAGCTCAACGTCCTCGAGCCATCACACGTGTTGAAGTGCGAGGCTGGTCGGATCGAGATATGGGACCACCACGCTCCACAGCTCCGCTGCTCGGGCGTGTCCTTCGACCGTATCGTCATCGAGCCACAGGGCCTCTACCTGCCCACATACTTCAGCTCCCCCAGGCTCTCCTTCGTCGTCCACGGTCCGTTTCTTTTGTATTTTACTTATGATTTTTCTTTCCATGGGACTGTACCTTTGAAGTTATAATCGTGTTTGCTGAAACAGGAAGGGGACTGATGGGGAGAGTGATCCCTGGATGTGCCGAGACGTTCATGGACTCGCCAGTGTTCCAAGGCCAAGGCCAAAGCCAAGGCGAGAAATTCCGTGACATGCACCAGAAAGTGGAGCATCTGAGGTGCGGCGACACGATCGGTAACCCGTCCGGTATATCACAGTGGTTCTACAACAACGGCAACGAGCCACTCATCATCGTCTCCGTCTCCGACATTGGCAACTACCAGAACCAGCTCGACCGTAACCCTAGGGTAATCATATATAAATCTCTCTCTCTCCGATCCACACCCTATATGTTTTTGTGTTCTTTGCTCAAGTTTCTTTGCTCAAGTTTTTTTTTTTGTTGTAATGTAAATTCACAGCCGTTCCATCTAGCTGGAAACAACCCGCAAGGCCAAGTGTGGATGCGTGGTAGCCAACAGCAACCGCAGAACAACATGTTCAGCGGTTTCGACCCGAAGATCTTGGCTCAGGCCTTCAAGATCGAACTCAGGATAGCGCAGCAGCTGCAGAACCAGCAAGACAACCGTGGGAACATCGTCCGAGTAAAGGGTCAGTTCAGCGTCATCAGGCCGCCGATTGGACGAGGAGAAGAAGGACAACAGCTCGACAACGGCCTCGAGGAGACTTTCTGTACGATGAGGTGCACCGACAACCTTGACGACCCGTCCCGTGCTGACGTGTACAAGCCGCAACTCGGTTACATTAGCACCCTCAACAGCTACAAGCTCCCCATGCTCCGTTTCCTCCGTCTCAGCGCTTTACGTGGATCCCTCCGTAACGTAAGCATATAAAACCCTACTTGTAGTAACTTTTATCTCTATTCTCTTTGTCAAGTAACGTACGTTAATGGTAATGACCGGACGGGGAATGTGCAGAAAGCGATGGTGCTACCGCACTGGAACGTGAATGCGAACGAGGTACTGTACGTGACGAGAGGAGAAGCGCACGTGCAGGTGGTGAACGATGACGGGAAACGAGTGTTCGACCAGCAGGTCTCGAAGGGACAGCTTCTGGCGATCCCTCAGGGATTCGCGGTCGTGAAGACGGCACAGAGCGAGAGGTTCGAGTGGATATCGTTCAAGACGGACGACAACGCGAACATCAACACGCTGGCCGGACGGACCTCGCTGGTGAGGGGGCTGCCGCTAGAGGTGCTGACAAATGGGTTCCAGATCTCGTTGGAGGAGGCGAGGAGGGTTAAGTTCAATACCCTCGAGACCACCCTCACTCACAGCAGCGGCCAGTTCGGGTCCGGTAGGAGGTCCGACGCTTGATTTTGAGCCTCTTCGCCGTGGTGGTGGACCGAGACATGAGTGACGTTGTGTAATAATATGTATCAAAAAAAGTGGGACTGTTTTTGTAAGCTCAAGACCGTGACTGTAACTTTCTTCCAATAAAATGAGTTTCTCCTTTCTTTTTATCCACTCATCTACGTAAAAACTTTGTTAGGAAGTAGCAAAATGTTATTCCTACGTTTCAGATGCACGTACGCAAGTACACAAATTACAACCAAAATACACACGTTGACAATAATTTGATACCTGGATACAATTTTGGCACCTGTACGAGGAGAGTATTTTTTTTTAATTAAAGCCAAACCTTCTATTACTTCCTCTTCTTAGTTAAAGCATTACACTAGAGAACAGAGAGATCCCCCTTATGCATAAGGTAATGCTGAGCAAGTAGTATTTGGGCCCTCTCTCTCTCTAAAACGAACAGCAAGCCATGTAAAACACAGAGATATGTAAAAACATAATAAAAAAGGCTTCAAGGGGTGGCTTTAGCCGATGAACTCTTTCATAGGGTCGTCATGGTGAACTCTCTTCATTCTATACGCTTCCATATCCTCTTGAGTCACCTGCAATTGCCCAGTATGTTAAAAACAGGAAACAGATACATATATATATATATATAGAGAGAGAGAGAGAGGTAAAACACAACATACCTCGTCGTTCCACCTGACGTTATACTTGCGCTTCCGCTCATCTTTCTCTTCCCTCCTACGCTCATCCTCCTGCACCAGATTATTACCACAAAATCCTCAGTTCACTTGTCTTCCTCGTTAGAACATGAAAACCCCTCAGACCAACAGAAGAAGAAGATTCATTTGATGATCTTTACCTTCTTAAGAGCTTTCGAAAGAAGCTCCTCGTCCAGCTCCAAATCTTCAGGGATATCGGTTCCCCATGTCGCAATTTTCTTCTCTTCAGCCTTCTTGAGGCTCTCTGGTCACCAAAAACCAACCACCATTGTCAGAAAAAATAGAAACTTATAAAAGTGCATCTGGGAAGAATGCCATTACAGAACTTCATGACTAACCTTCCGATGCCTCTTTACGGGCAATATTTGCCTTCATTAGATCGATGGAAGCTTCAGCAGCCTCGATTCCAGCAGAACCCGTGCAGTAACTGTTACGAATTGTCTGCTTGCAGCACTTGTAGCCCCACTGATGGTCTTTCCACCACGATCCCCACACACTGGTGTGATTGTTCGCATGGACGTCTTCTTCATATTTGCTCTTGGGCAATGCTACCTCCTGTTTGTGACAAAAGGATAAATATTGAACCCCGTTTCTATACGGAGAAATATGCAAGAAAGACTCATGCTGTGATAGAAATGTCTATTAAATCCCAACTTTCACCGCTCATCCCATTAAGTTCCTACTTGATTCTAATGCAACTAACTGTTACATTTTAGACTCTCAAAACTAGGAGGAAAGGGCTGTAGTTTGGTGCTTCAATCAAAATAACATCAGAAGTTGAGGCTTTTCCTAGATAATACCGCAACCACGAGGAAATAACTGAAAAAAAAAGCCATACCTGTCCCTTTATAATCCTCCCGGCTCGGTCATACTCGACTTGTCTTTCACTTTGCCCAAGTAGAAGCTCCATTGGAAGTTCATCCTCAGCGGCAGCATTCCCATACTTCTCCATAATTGTGTCCTTTGTTTGAGATTTCAGTTTGTCTTTTGCAACTTGATAGTTCTTAAAGAGCAACTCGGCTTGTGAGGGAGCTGCTTGCATATGCATGTCCTGTCCCTTGTCAAACGCTTCCCACGCATGGATATTAAGCTGCTTGAATTCCATAGCTTCCCCGCTGTTTCTATATTGATTATCTCCCTACGACAATTAACAAACTCAAAACCATCACTATCTTGTAGAACTTCAGAGTATAAATATGACAATGCGACCGATGGGTTAAATGCAACTAACCAAGTAAAATTTCTCATTAGGATCCGCATCTGGAAGAGGATCTTCACGCATGGAGCGAGTTTTTGGGTCATAATGAGCAGAGTTCACATCGAGGTTTAAAAGGTACTTCGCTGTATCCTCCCGAATACGCAGATTCCTGATGATAAGATACAGCCCACATGATAAGCATGGCAGCAATTTGGAGAAACTAACAAACCTTCTAAACATGTGTGATGAAAGATATTAGGTAAATGCAAGACAATGTCTAGTCCCTACCTTACGGTTCCTGTGCTACCTCCACCTGTTGTTCTAACACGCTTTTCGACCTTTGCAAAGTCCATCTGCCTGCTCTCATCAACCTTGGCCTCATCAACCCTGAGGTCATCATCTTCCTCATCCCCGTCACTGGTTGCATCATTGCCGCTTTGGTTGTTGTTCTTCTCCTCCAATTTCTTAAGCTGCTGTTCCTTCAGATACTTCCTCCGAGCTTCCTCCTTTGCTTCATAGAGCTCTATCACACGATGGTAAGTTGAAGGGTCATAACCATTCCATCGGTCCCTTTTTCCATCATAGTCAAGTTCAAAAGTCTCAATCTTTTCATCAGGTGCGATGTTTTTGCTAGTCCACTTCGCTCCAACTTTACGGGGTCTGTCCATGCAAGCTTTTGCATCATGGGTCATTGCGCCACAGCTTTAGAGAAAAGAGGGGGACATTTAGAAAATGGAAAAAAAACAAAGACAATTCTGTAACTCTCAGTAAAGTGCAGAATTTAACTGCAAAGCCATTTCTCCAGGAAACATGCAAGATGCGTATATACATTATACAATTTAAAGAAAATAACAAAAAACCGAAGGACTAGTCAGCCTACTACGTCATATTTCACAGGTAGATCAAGAAACAGGTTTCAAAAGCTCCCTGAGAGAAACAGACCGACAATGAAAAGAAGGAAAAGAGAACATACTTTTGACATGCCCCCTTCCTATATTTGTCCGCTTGAAATATCTTTGCACCTCTATCATACCATGACTTTGTGTAATTGGGATCACTCTTCCACTTCCTTTGATGTTTTAAACTCTGTCATTCCAACAACGGAAAAAGTCTTCAGTGGGCAAGTTGTGGCATGATAATTAATTCAGATAACCAAAAGGAATTCAGCTTACCGGTTTCTCTGAATTGAGATACCATGGAGCAGATGACATATACTGTGGTATGTGAGGATTGATTTCCTTTCCATCTTCATCTACCTCAGCCGGGGCAAGCCCAGCTTTACGAGCTTCCTCTAATTCGATTTGCTTCCTATGATCTTCCCTCGATTTGAATGCAACTACAAAAGTCCCGAATACAGGAATATTAGATCATTCAAAACCCAAATCAAAGGGAAACAAAAGAGCTTAAGCAAATATCATGCTGCTCGTAGGTTACGAAGACGGTAATTTTCTTTATCAAAATATCACCAAAACCACTAACTAAGCAGAACAAGAAACCCTCAGTTGGAGCCTCTGAAGTATAACCAAATGGAGCTTACGAAACCCATAAATATTTTCAGAAAGAACATCCAAGCCACCACCGACACACGGGCAAGAAAAAACCCTAAGAATCAGAAACTCCAAAATACTAATCGGAGAGAACAAAGCCGAATCAAATACAGGTCGGTAAACGATTAATCTCGCATCACAAAAACCCTAATAACCAAATTAAATCTGAAAACAGATCAACCTAAAAAAGATCGGAACTGAGTTTCTCGTTTACCAAAAAGAGAACTAACGACCAAATCGACAGCCCCAATTCATTCAGATCCACAACACAACGAAACCACATAAGAACAAGCCGATAGAATCGATACCTGAAGCCGTCGCCATGGTCACGGAGCGTTAAGATTTGACTTCAGAAGAGCCACGCGATACGAAGAAAGGGAGAACTGGAAAAGAAATCTCAATCAAATAAGGAAAAGAGAGAGAGAATGACCTCAAATATCTTTTCTTTTTGGAAGGAAGAATTGATAAGGCGGTTGGTTTGGCAACGAAACGACTGCGTTTTGTTCATTCTTAAATGGGCTATTAGTTTTAATGGGCCTATAAATACAATTTTTTTTCCGGCCCACAACCACCAAATCCATTTAAAAAACAAAACGGCCGAACACGGATCACTTAAGGCAGTTATGTTATATTTTAAATGTCGGTCCGATTTTGGATAGTTACCTTGGAAATTCATATTTTATAAAGTTTAATTATCAAATTATTTACCCCGAAAAAGAATCGAAATATAAAATTACATAACTTTTTTTTTTAACTGTGGGTGAATCCTACAAGTTTGTTTATTGTAAGACGGTCTAACGGCACATCGAAATAACCCTGCGGCTTGGGTGAGAGGTCTTGCGCCACCGACCTCATGGTAGGTCGCAGCTCGGGGTTGCTTCGCGTGCAAGCTAGGGCTAATGCCACGGCCACTGCAACTTCCTCTGCAACTACTCCAGTCGGCGGCTGCAGCCGGGAATCTAGTATGTCTTTCAGATTCATTTCTGATTTCTCCGAAGACAACAACGTCGGAGATTGCAGTAAGTTCAGAAGCTCTCCTGGATGTCGACCCATCATCGCTTCCAGCGTCACCACTCCGAAACTGTAAACGTCGCATTTCTCCGTCACTCTCATCGTCTGCGCTAGCTCTGCAACAGAGAAAACACCATGTGGGTTTAGTGGATTCAGGGTTTTTGATTGGTGATCTACAAAAAAAAAAACTAGTTCCGGGGGACAAAGAATCGAATCTTTCGAGAAAGGTGAGATGTCGGAGCGAGTGGGAATCACGCGCTAGTTACCTGGAGCCATGTAACCGTAGGATCCGGCGACGGAGGTCCAGTTTGATGAATCTGGGTTCAGAAGCCTGGCCGTGCCGAAATCAGCGAGCCTCGGTTCGTACTCTGACTCTAGCAACAAGTTGTTCGACGAAATGTCTCTGTGAACGATTGGGGAAGTGCAGTCATGGTGAAGGTATGCGACCGCGTGAGCGAGGCCGTGAACGATCCTGATCCGCGTTGGCCAATCGATCGCTTCACTTTGCAGGACCTTGGCCAAGCTTCCACGTTCGATGTACTCGTATACCAAGAACAGAGCGCCTTGTCTTGAACAGAAACCATAGAGCTTGATGATGTTCCTATGGCGTATCTCTGTCAGCACACGTATCTCGTTCTCGAAGCTCTTGCGGTTTTCGAGAGGAGTTTCCGAGCTGTATTGGGTATCGAGCTTTTTAACTGCAACAACTTGGCCCGAGGGTAGTTCCGCTCGGTACACGCTCCCAAACCCGCCTCTGCCAATGCAGAATTTCTCATTGAAATCGTCAGTTGCCTTGACGATTTCCCTGAACGTGAATTTCCCTTCTTTATACCATATGGTCGGCTCGTAGCTATTTTTCTCTTCGTCCCCGAGTTCAGACAGCTTGCGGCATCGGACAATGGCTATTACAGCTAAGATGACTACGAGAGCTGAGATTGGCACGAGGACACCAATGAGGATTTTCCTTTTGTTGTTGTTATTGTTGTCGTCATCTGAATCATTTCCTCCTCCGCATGGATTCAGACCCTCTTGGTTTCCGCACAAGCCTATATTACCAAGAAAAGGAACCGAGCTAGAATTTCTAAACACTCCTGTTGTTGGCACTGGACCCGTCAAGAGGTTATATGAGAAATCAAAGGTGTGAAGACTGAGCATTCCAGACAGTGTTGTAGGGATAGAACCCGAGAGTTGGTTCCGCGAGAGATTCAATATCTCCACCGACCTCAGTCTGGACAAATCTGCGGGAATTGGCCCGGAGAGCCTGTTGCTGCTCAGGTCTAATAATGACTGAAGCGAAACAAGATTGGTTATCTCTCGGGGGATTTCGCCTGAAAGACTGTTGTGGCTGAGGTTTAAGCTCAAAAGCTTTTGACACTTCCCCATCTCTCCCGGTATGCTTCCGTTTATTTCATTGTCTGAAAAATCAAGAAAGTTGAGATTTGTAACGTTTCCGATACTTCGGGGAATCTCTCCTGTCAATCGGTTCCTGCTTAATCCTAGCATGTACAGTGAGGTCAGATTTCCCAGCTCACTTGGAATTTCACCGGTTAACAGGTTTGAGCCCAGAGTCAAGACGCCTAACCGAGGAAGATTCCCAAGCTCTGCTGGAATTCGCCCGTTAATTCTGTTCTGCTCAATTCTCAACTGAGATATGTTTGTGCATTGTCCCCATTGTTTTGACAGCTCGCCAGAGAAATCGTTATCGCTCAGGGCGACGAAGTCCAGTGCTGGGTGAATGCCAAATGCATCGGTGAGGCTGCCATTAAACTGGTTCTGATCAAACCGGACCCTGCTCAACTTCGAACAGTTCTTCAAGCAGCTCGGGAGGGGACCCGTGAATCTGTTACTGTTCACTGTCAGGACCTCAAGATTCAACCCACTGCAGAGCTCAGGCGGAAGTTCACCTGTGAAGCTGTTATTTGAGAAGCTAACAAAGAATAATCCAGGAATATCCTTCCCGAAATTGCTCGGGATCGTGCCTGTGAAGTTGTTAGTGAAGAGGGAGATGTAGGTGAGGTTTACTAGCCTCGAAATCGTTGAAGGAAGCTGCCCAGAGAGCTCGTTTGTGTTGAGGTCAAGAGTGATGAGAGATGTCAAGTTCCCGATTTCAGGTGGAAGAGAACCTGTGAGATTGTTTCCGAAGAGCTGAAGCCTCTGTAACCTCGAGAGGCTCCACAACCCGAAAGGGATCAGACCAGAGAGACGATTATCAGAAAGATCCAACTCTTGCAGACTCTTCAGATTGCTTATCTCTGAAGGTATTAACCCAGAGAAGCCGTTGTTGAAAAGAAAGAGGAATTGGAGATTAGTTAGCAATCCGATCTCCACAGGTATCCTGCCAATGAACTTGTTTTTCTGCAACTGCAACGAGATTAGTTTCGTCCAGTTACTGATCAGAGCTGGAGAGACCTCACCAGAGAGAGAATTGCCCGAAAGCCCGAGCTCTGATATCCGAACAAGACGGGACAAAGAGACAGGTAATTCTCCTGTGAGTCTGTTCTCGGCCAATGCCAAGAAAGTTAGGTTCGTGCAGAGGCCGAGTGGTGAAGGTATGGTTGCATTCAAGAGATTCTTATGGAGATCGAGTCTCTGAAGCTTCTGCAGCCGTCCTACGGAACCTGGGATTGAACCCGAGAAGGAGTTGTTGGACAGATTGATAACTTCGATTTCAGGCAAAGTTCCGATGGTGTCAGGGATCGGACCAGAGAGCTTGTTGTTCTGCAGTTGAAGATCCACGAGCCTAGAGAGATTGGAGATGTTCGGTGACAATGACCCGGTTAACGAATTGTCGCTGAGATTGAGGTACTGAAGATTCCTCAGATTGGTGAAAATGGATTCGGGTATTTGGCCGGCGATGTAGAAATTCAAGGACAGATCGAGATAGGTTAGATTCCGACATCTGAGGATGAAACTGGGGATTTGGTCCGATGAAATCTCGTTGAAGGCTAAGCTGAGATACGTCAACAGAGGGAATTCTGAAAATTCAGACCATTCTCCGGAGACGAAGTAGTTGTAACCGAGTTCTAGCCGCCGTAACTGTATGAAAAAATTAGTATAACGAACTTATGAGATTTTGGTCGCTTATGGTAAGGATCCGACATGAAAGATGGTTAATTACAGAACCAAAGTTAGGGCATTACCTTCTTCAGATTACTGATCTCAGAGGGGATGGAACCGTTGAGATTGTTGGCATAAACGCTCAAGAACTCGAGCTCCGTCAAACTCCCGAGTTCACGAGGTAACTCACCTTCGAAGTAATTAAAACTCAGATCCAAGTAAGTGAGCTTGGTGAGATTGGCGATTGAAGCAGGAACTTGACCACCGATCAAGTTGTTGTTGAGATCAAATGTTGTCAAATTCGGAAACGCCGAGAAATCGAGTCTGGAGAGAGTTCCATTGATGTCGGAAACCAAGAGGTTTATCTCAGAGACAGATCCAGAGGAATCGCAGGAGATGGAAGTCCAGTTGCAGAGGTTTCTGATATTCGACAGGGACCAAGAGTTCAGAGATGTCGGAGAGGAGATGAAGCTGTTCTTCCATCGGACAAGAGCTTCGGCTTGAGATCTTCTTGGTTGGGATCTGATCTTCAACGGAAGTAAAGAGAGGACGACGAGATGGATCAGGAGAAGAGAGATTCTACGTTTCATGGTGGATTGCGACAGTGATGGCAGAGAATCCTTTTAGGGTTTTGAAATGGGGGATGTTGCTGCTGTTACTTGGGAAAGAAGGAACATGACGTTAGAGATTTAGGGGTTTCCATGGCTTTGTGGTGCATCAAATCCAGGCTCTTATGGCTTTTAAACAGATCTTGAAGTAATAAGATCTTTTAAAGTTTAATGGATACATGTAAACCGATGTGAACAATAAAGTCAAATCTCATGATTTTTTTAACATTTGTTGACAAATATATATTTATATATTCATATACACATGTTTTTATTTTATTAAGAAGATAATATGTTTAGTTACATAGTCTTTGAATTCCGTGGCGTAAATTTCCTAAATTAAAAATATATTTCTAAAGACGAAATAATAATTCGCCCTCGAATGGTCTAACTTAAACGAATATTATTTTCCCAATTCACTAACTATATACTTTTTCCAACGAAATCAAACGAATATTTTACCGCATCCTAATTAAAATGAATATTTATATTTTCATTATGAAAATATAACTCGGGTAGCTATGAAAATGTGAAATAACACGCATGTTAGAATGCTATGCAAAGTGAATTTTGATTTAGTAAATCCCTATAGACAATAATGTTCACTCCAATTGCCATTCTTTTATAAGAAAAAATCATTTATTGGACTTTGAATTCCAATTGGCTGCCGCGGTCTTCAAAATGAGTTGACTTGACCAAATCCTTTCCCCTCACTTTAATAATATTTATGATTTGCCAATGGTTATCTTATAATAAAAAAAATGAAATACGTACAGGTACGTAATAGATTTTATTATTTGAATTCATACAGTATGTTGAAAAAATATTTTGATATTTATATAAATTTGGAATCTTAACGAACAAAAAATAAATACCTCGGGTACCTTATTGTTGACTATTCAAATTTATTAAACATAAGTTTGAAATTTTAGACGCAACGAGGAACTATCCATTAATTTCAATTGCCTAGAGTTCACACAGACAGCGTCTCAAACCATAACCATGTTTTAACTCGTGAATATTAATTTTTTATTTAAATTTTCGAGTCCATTTATTATTATATTATATATTTTTTTTTATTTTTAGGAGTTTTAAAAAATATTACATTGGATTTTTTCTATTTCAGGAGTCATAGTCGTCCAAAATCCTATTAAAAAATATTACATTCTGAAGTGTTATTCCGCTTTATTTGCAACATAGCCCTTATAGTTTCTAAAATATTGGGAAATAGCCCGACATTTTGATGCAGACAGGCTAACTGTCACTTCAGAATGGGCTGGTCTAGTCCAGACAATTTTTAATGGGCTTTATTAACGAACGGGTCTTAGGCCCAATAAAGTTATCCATTCACGTTACTGCCTAAACTTCCAAGTGGATTCAACACAAATTTAATCTCTCTCTCTCTCTCTGCAATTCCTCCGGAGGAACAACAGTCAGAAACAGATCTTCTCCCCGAGAACGATGTCGTTTGAGGAGGAGGAGGAGGCCTTCGAGCACACCCTCCTCGTCGTCCGAGAGGTCTCCATCTACAAGATCCCGCCGCGGACAACCTCCGGCGGCTACAAGTGCGGCGAGTGGCTCCAGTCCGACAAGATCTGGACTGGTCGCCTCCGCGTCGTGTCCTGCAAGGACCGCTGCGAGATCCGACTGGAGGATCCCAGCTCCGGCGATCTCTTCGCTGCCTGCTTTGTCGATCCTGTTCGGAGAGAGAACTCCGTCGAGCCATGTCTCGATTCGTCGAGATACTTCGTGCTCCGGATCGAGGACGGGTGCGGGAAGCACGCTTTCATCGGGCTAGGGTTTACGGAGAGGAACGAGGCGTTTGATTTCAATGTCGCGTTGTCGGATCACGAGAAGTACGTGAGGAGGGAGAAGGAGAAGGAGACTGGTGAGACGAGTGAGAGCGACGATCACATCGATATTCATCCTGCCGTGAATCACAGATTGAAGGTAGTCCGATCTGTTCCTAAGCTTTCGGAATTAGGATAGGATCACAGGACCAATGCGTAATCTGGATAACCTGTAAAAAACGGAAATGAAAGCTCGGATTGATCCTCTGAATGACTTATTGTTTGAAAGAGAACAGCCGAATTCAATATGGAATCGATTCAATCAGATACATTGTGTGGCGTAGCTCGCATTGTAGTAGATCTCTTGTTTTTATCTAAGGCCTTCAAGGAATGAAGAATAATCTTTAGGGTTTAGTCGGAAGTTGCTTGCGCTTCTTGTGTTTATTGATTGATCACAGAGAACTCTAGGATGCCTTGTTTGCGACGAGTCTAAGAACTGAGATTAGGTCACAGGCTGCATCTTTGGGTTAGTGTAAACTGTAGAGTGACATAAAATTTCTTTATTAATAAGCTTTTCTATCTTACTTCTTGGGATGAACTTGGTGATTAGATTGCAATATAGATAGTATCCCAGCCCCATTATTTTTCGACTTTATCGTTTTAATGCTTTTGTCGAGAGATTAGGATGTTAAAAGTGTCACAGGATCCAATTGTTGTCGATCTTTTTGTCATTGAATCGGTACCATGTTGCTTTAGTGAGGGCGTTGAGAGGGATATCTAGTTTTTTGTTTGAGTTAATCTCTTGTTTGTGTAATAGACTGATGTTTCAGCATTTGCGCTTTACTGCCTGAGAGAGTTAATAGTTCTTGGCCCATAATGGTTGTAAACTTATAGCATTCTGTCCAGACTCAGTTGTGAAATCTTGTTGTTAAGATGAAAAAGGATGCCCCTGATTTGCTTTGGTCGGTATAATTGATTGCTTCAGAATCTCAAGTCGTCTACTAAATCTTGGGTTTTAGCATCCCTTGGTAGTAACCTAAGAGATTGATATTCTGATGATGTTAAGTCTGGCTCATAATGGTTAGCATTTTTCTCTCTGATTCTCAACTGCGGTATCAATAGGTTTTCACTAGACTAAGAGTAATATCCCCCGTTTCACTTGAATCAATTTTCTCGATTGCTTGCTTCAGAACTAGAAGCCTTCCTTTAGATAAACCAAGCTTTCCTCTTTCACTCTTACTACCTAAAGAATGCACTTATGATGTTGTGGCGGTTATTATTAGTGGTCAATATTTTTGCCCCACATTCCTTTTCTTGGAACTCTTGTCGCTGAAATGACAAGATCCTCCGTGTTTGACGTGATTCAATCTTCATAATTGCACAAGAGCCAAGAGTGTTCTTCCCACGACTGACTTGGGTTTCAGCTTCCCGTCTTCGGTACCTCTGTCAGTGAGTGAGAGAGAGAGAGAGAGGTCATGATTGTCCTTCCTTAAATCCGACTTTTTAACACCAGATGTCAGTGACAATAACGAAATCGTTCTTTTGGTGTACAGGAAGGCGAAACCATAAGAATCAACGTGAAGCCCAAGCCGACAAGTGGAACAGGGATGCTCTCAGCTGCTCTTTCAGGAAATGGGAAGCCTAAAGCACTAGCACTAGCGCCACCACCGGGTGGCGCTGGGAAAATCAGATCGCCTTTACCACCGCCTCCAAATGATCCCGTCTCTTCAAAACTGGTATCTGAAAATAGTAACGAATCAAAAGATAACACAGGTCATGGAAATGATCCTCTATCAGATTTTTCTCAGCTCAAGGTAACAGCCTTATTTCTTCGCTCGAACAAGAATCACCGCTACTATTGTTCAGTCATTCTTCTCTTAAGAATAATCCTATTCCCACTGACGGTTTCCTGCAGAGGAATCTCCCTCCGAGCAAGGCCACCGGGGCTGCATCAGGGTGGGCGGCTTTCTGATCTCTGGACCATCGGGACGAGGCTTGGGTCAGGACTGACTTCATCTTGCCACCATCCCTCTTGGGGCAGAACCAGAGACAAGATCAAGAACACATGCCAACCAGAAGGAAATAGTAAGAGAGTTTTGAGGTAATGTCACCTGTTCTTTTGGTAAATGATGTTGTGTTTCTTTGTAACCCCCGAACACACTCTGGTGTTGTTTGTTATCTCTGTTTTATTTCCCATCTTTTTTACGGAGGCTGGCTATGGTTATGCCAAGAAAAAGGAGGCTGGCTATGATCTTATATAGTTATGCCAAGAAAAAGGAGGCTGGCTATGGTTTTATCTGCAAATTAGATTTGATCACCATTGCAATTCCCGATAGAGATCAATCAAATTAAGCCTCTTAAGCTAATAGATGACTCTGCTCCAACCGTTGATTCATTCCCGACATTACGACAATTTCAGATATATGGTAAACCATATTCATTCCCGACATTACTATTATAGTTGTATTTTAACAAAAGAATGCAATCTAAAATCTAGAAATCACAATATTAACTTTTTTAACTTGCTTTTTGACGGGTTTCATATCACGTTCGTTTCTTGTCGGACGGCTCTCCACGGATCTTCGTATCACGACCGGTAGATACGATACGACGCCGTTTTCCTTGTCGACGGTGACAGGACTAAATGACGTGGCAACCTGCTTTTGTAAACGTATTACAAACACTGTTGGTAGATCTCACGGCCAGGAATAGCGTCACGTGGCGAAAATCTAGTGGTAGTTGGTTCTTCGTTGCTTGGTACGTTACGTATTAAAGGGAACCGAGGGAGAACCGTTGGGTGTCACCTACTACTACAGCTACCACGATCTTTGCCGGTTTCGTGGAATCGGAAAATGGCGGAGAGAGATGCGGCAGCGAAAGGCGGAGGAGACGGCGACGATGCCATTAGGGTTTGTGGTATGCAGTTCGCGTACGATGTTCAGGATCCTCTCTTCTTCGACTTCAATCTCGAACTCCCCGCCGGATCTCGCTGCCTTCTAGTTGGCGCCAACGGATCTGGTACGATTATCCATTTTTTCTGGATTTGCTTGTGTAGTTGTTCTTTTTTTCCATCCTCTTTCCCTAT
>NW_010969548.1:3518854-3531636 GCF_000463585.1 Tarenaya hassleriana | reverse complement strand
CTTTCCCTTCACATGTTGGTTTGTTCTAGTTTTTGTCGGCGATTCGTCATTCGGAGATTTGGAATTGGATATGTGATGTATGTATGTCAGTCGGTGCGATTCCGGTTCGATCAAGCTCGAAATCGACTTGCTTTGTTTGGCAATTTAGGAAATCTATGGTTAAATTAGGAATACCCTTTTCCTGATCCGTTGGGTGCGATTAACAATGGAAATTCACTTTTGAAAACTACTTCGATAAGAATTCCGTGTAATTTTGGTTTAGTTCTGCTTAGTGGTTCAATTCTTTGGTTCTATTCTAATGAACATCTTCGAGACCAATGCACAGTCACGTTTTGATGGAACAGTTATGCAAATTCTAGTGACATTTTGTAGGGAAGACAACGCTATTGAAGATTCTCGCAGGAAAGCATATGGTCGGAGGGAAGAACGTTGTACAAGTTCTGAACCGTTCAGCTTTTCACGATACTAAGCTCGTCTGCAGTGGTGACTTGGCTTATCTTGGAGGATCATGGAGCAAAACCGTTGGTTCTGCTGTGAGTATCGAGCTTGTTCTTTCTAAATGTCGCCTCGTACTTCTCCAGTGTCGGAAATGATTGCCTTGGAAAACCACGCCGAATCTATAATTTCTGATAGATAGTTAGGAAGCCATTAGAAATTTTTGCATGAGATTACAAGGGAGACTCTATGTTATACATAATTAGAAAGCCACTAGAAGCACATGATCTATGTTGCTTCGCTGATAGCTCTTGGTGTTGCTTAACTTCTCTGGTTTTGCTACATGTCAGGGCGAGGTTCCTCTCCAGGGAGACTTCTCGGCTGAACATATGATATTTGGAGGTTGGTATTCTTTCCCCTACCGTGATGTTTGTCTGCGTTTGATTTCTGTCTGTCAAGCGGAAGGAGAGGGCGCTAGAATTGGGTCATTTCCCTTTGTTTTACGGGCATTCGCTCACGAGGCTTTAATTCTTGTTACTATAACAGTTGAAGGGATTGATCCTGCGAGAAGGGAAAAGTTGATTGAGCTTCTTGACATCGATCTTCAATGGCGTATGCATAAGGTCTCTGATGGGCAGAGGCGTCGCGTGCAAATCTGCATGGGTCTTTTGCATCCATTCAAGGTAACATATCCAAAGACAGTCTTCACATGATCGCTGTGGATTATGTTGCTTTGAGCTAATGAGCCTTTAAGCTTTCTGTCAGCAATCTCTTGTCTCACAGTCAATAATACCTTCCGTGTTCTGTTCACAGGTATTGTTATTGGATGAGGTTACAGTTGACCTTGATGTAGTTGCTAGAATGGATTTGCTGGAATTCTTCAAAGAAGAATGTGAGCAGGTAATCCACCTATCCCATATCCATGTATACATGATCCAGTAAGCTATTAATGGAATATATCATATAGGCTTGGGGTTTAAGCTCTTACCCACATGAAAATAATATAACCAGATATATATACACATTCACCTTGACTGATATATAGAGGGGAGCTACAATTGTATATGCCACTCACATCTTCGACGGACTGGAGACATGGGCCACACATCTTGCGTACGTTCATGACGGCGAGCTGAAGCGCTCTGCCGAGACAAAGGAGATCGAAGAGCTGAAAACATCGGCCAATCTGCTTTCAGTGGTTGAGGATTGGCTCCGTTCAGAGACCAAAGATGAGAACAAGAAAAAGAAGAAACCTGCGCAGAACACAAGCCAAAGTCCATTTGGTATGTCCTCCAGGCACATGGCTTATTACCGATAATCTTTTTCCCTTCAAAAATCCGACATGGGAGTCTTTAGATCCATGTTGAGTAATGGTAGCAGAAAGAGTCAAAGGACAGGTTACATTGAATTTTTTTTTTTATTTTTTTTTTGCATACTTTCCTCATTGAAGAATATATTTGAACTGTTGAGTAAAATAAGAGTTTCTTTATGGATCTTGTTGGACGTTGTTCCGTGATTTACACGCAATATGATTTCAACATTGGCGGGTTGTGTTGGAACACACTTTGCACTTTCTAATTAGTGCTATCAATTCGAGTTTCGTACTGTTCCGACCCTTTCACCAAAAACAGAATGTTCTTGAACAGCCGAGTGATTCCCTGTCGTTGAGTTCTTAAGAGGAGAAATTTTTTTTTATCATGCTTGGCGGCTGCAATAAAAACTATAAATAGTGGATTTGTGCCCTCGGGATCGTAACTTTATCAAATAGCTCGTCGGAGCCCTAAATTGGGTCGAAAGGTGAATCTAGGGTTATCTCGTTCCGATTTTCCCCAAATCATGGAGACCTTTTCCACCGAACACGACATGACGGAGGCTCCGATTATGTGTTCATCTCCTGGAAAGCGCAAGGCGGAGATCCAAGACGTGGAGGATTCCGGTGGCAGCGGAGAGGGCAAGATCAAGAAAGGAGGTTCTGCATCGGCCGAAATCACGGAGGCATCCACTGTGTCTGGATCTTCTTCTACGACAGAATCCGACGAGGAGCTTGACGATTCCCATAAATGGGAATGGGGGTACGATAGCTTCGATGATCTCCAGTACGAGTCTCCTCGCGATGACATTTTTTCCGACGACGAATCCAATCGGAAATACTGTGCATATATGAGGCAATATTTCGAGCACAGTGTATTTGAGTTTGCATTTAGAACTTCAATCTTATCTGTTCCTTACATTGCTTAGGGTATTTGAGTTTGCACTTAGGACCTGAATCTTATGATCTGCTCTTTAAATTGCTTAGGTTACTTATCAGTTTTTGTTCTTTTCGCGGTTAGGGATTTTACATTGACCGAAAAAATATATTTACGGGACAAGTCGGAGGAATCTTTCCATACCCTGATGCAGATCTGGACACTGATTATGTAAAGCCAGGGAAAACCGAACGTGAGCACGCTGCAGATTTGTCAAAGGAGGCTCTACAGATATACAACAAGATTAATGTAAGTGTTTTGTCTCAGATTTTATTTCATGCCTTGTCATTGTTTGCTTGATTGGTGATTGAATGGTAATGGTAGGGAACCGATGTGACGTTCGAGAAAGTTGTTAGGGTGAACATGGCATGGGGCAGTAAAGTTAAATCATATATCACCATTTTGGCCAAGGAGAAACGTGATGAACCATCAGTTGAGTACCAAGTGATGGCAAAACGGAGGATTATGGAAAATGACCTACCCATTTTTTGCAGGCCAGCCCCTTCCAAGTCAAAAGGTACTTTAAAGTTCTGATTTTTTTCCATTTGGAAGTCATGAAATTTTTGAACCACCAGTGGAGTACCAAGTGAAAGTGCGACGGAGGTGGGTTATGGATGGGTACCAACCTGTTTTTTTGCAGGCCAGCCCCCTCCAAGTCGAAGAAAGGTATATATATACTTTCTAAGTTTTGATTTCTGCCATGTGTGGAAAGTCTTGAACTTCACAAGTACGGTTAGAGCCATGTGGTGTAACCGGAAAGACATGAAACTCTCTATCTACGAATCTATAAGTCCGCCTCCATGTGTTTGAAGTTTTTTTGTTCAAATCTCTCGTTGCCCATGTATGTACATTCTACATTGGTTAAGTTTTTTGCAGTTGTTTGATTGAGATGGGTACGAGTGATTTTGGTTTGGTGCGAGCCATTTAACTCTTTGTTATCATTTTTTTTTCAGGAATGTACTGATGTTACGACACCATCTGGAATCATGCGTGAAGTTTCTTACTTTCTCATGTTGTTCTGTATGGGAACTTGGATTTGATGAACGCTTCATGCCTAGGGTTCATTTATAATATTACTGATTTAGAAAAAAATAAATAAAAGAAACAGGATGGCGCAATTGTAAATAGGCTCTTGGCGGAGAAATAAAAATAAAAATAGATGCTTCTAGGGTTTTGTCGTTCCAAAATTTCCCCCAAATATCAATAGAGTTGGGGGCGACGACATGATGGAGGAGGCGACGTGTTCAATAAACCATTGTCACACACCCAAAAATCCACTCAATTTATCCTATATTTATTTGTAATAATATCAATTGATATTTTATTTTGCTTTGACTCTAATCCGAAATTTATGGAAAACTGTTATAAAAAAATATGATGATAATCGTCAAACCGGATTTAACAAATGGGTACTTCGGTATTTCTAAACTAAATGTTGCCACCTTCATCTCAGCCTTAACCGTGAAAGAAGAGAATAATTGTATATACTGGAAAAAAAAAATATAAACGAAATAAGGAGGGCATAATCGTAATTAGCCTCTTGGCGGTGGATAAAACTATATATAGGGGGTTTAGCCCCTAGGGATCGTAACTTTATCAAATAAATTGGGACGAAAGGTGCAATTAGGGTTTCCTCTTTCCAATGTTCCCCGAATCAGTTGAGTTGAAGACGACGATGGAGACCGAACACGACATGATGGAGGCTCCCGGGGAGGCTATCAGCTCATCTCTTGGAAAGCGCAAGGCGGAGGCCCAAGGCGAAAGCAGCGGAGATGAATCCGGTGGCAGCGAAAGCAGCGGAGATGGCGAGATCGGGGAAGGAGATTCTTCATCGGACGAACTCACGGCGGAGTCTGGACCTTCTTCCCCAACGGAAAACAAAGTCGACGATTCCCATAAATGGGAATGGGGGTACGATAGCTTCGATGATCTCCAGTACGAGTCTCCTCCTGAAGACGTATTCTCCGACGAGGAGTCTAGTCAGAAGTACCGTGCATATATTAAGCAGTATTTCGAACACAGGGTATTTGAGTTTGCACTTGGAACTTCAATCTTATCCGTTCCTTGGGTTCCTTATCAATTTTTGTTCTTTTCGTGCGTGGTTAGGGATTTTACATTGACCCAGAAAACATTTTTCCGGGACAAATCGGAGGAATCTTTCCATACCCTGATGCAGATCTGGACACTGATTATGCAAAGCCAGGGAAAACCGAACGTCAGCACGCTGCAGATTTGTCAAAGGAGGCTCTACAAATGTACAACAAGATCAACGTAAGTGTTTCTGTCAGATTTTATTTCGTTGACCAATCTGTCTTATTATTTATTGCTTGATTGGTGATTGAATGGTAATGGCAGGGAACCGATGTGACGCTTGAGAAAGTAGTTAGAGTGAACATGGCATGGGGATTTAAAGTGAAATCGTACATCACCATTTTGGCCAAGGAGAATCCTGATGAACCATCGGTGGAGTACCAAGTGATGACAAAACGGAGGATTAAGCAGAAGGATCGACCCATTTTTTGCAGGCCAGCCCCTTCCAAATGAAAATGGTACTTTCTAAATCTCTTGTTTCAAAGTTTGAATGTACACGGAATTCTATCTATAATCTGCCTCCGTGTCATGTGTATTCCAAATTAAATTTTGTTGTCCATGTATGCACATGTCATATTAATTAATCTGCCGGCAAGATAATTTCTTGCAACAGTACACCAAATTTATGTATTGTTTTTTTTTTCTTTTTTTCATGGATACCTTCAAACTTATGCTTCTGCTCTAAAATGGGTTTGTGATAATTATTTTCTATATTGAATGAAACTCACGAGGTAAGGATCTTTTAAAATAAATTGAAATGGAATGGATGAGAGCCATTTATTTGACTCCTTATATTTGTTTTCAAAATTGCAGGCTGCAGTTAGGAGGATAGGAGTTTACGTGCGAGTTGTCTCTTAGGACCATCCTGAGAGTTGTTTGTGTCGAAACTCGAAATATGCATATCTGATTGCATATGAATTTACTATTTTAATTCCGTGTGAGAACACTTTCATATATAAAGAAGTATGGAATATTATTGTATATATGTGTCCGTATTCTTACATAATTATCACGTGGTCATCAGCCATATAAAAGTAGCAAATTATTTAAAAAATAAAATAAATATATAAAAAATAAACAAGAAATGAAAATAAATTTATTCATTCCTATTTATATATATATATATATATTTGTGTATGTATATGTACGTATGTGTATATGCATATATGTATATATATATGTATAGATATATTTATTTTGATTTTAAAAATTTTCTTTTTTTATTAGGGATTTTAAATTTTTTCTGATATGGTAAATGACTTGGTGGGCGCGGTCAAACACAAATCTATCACATAAATATGGTCAAATTAATATCACGTAACCACGTCTTCAATCTATATAAGTAAATTCATATAATCGTATTATTGTATGCCATTATAGCTTAGAGTACTTTTTTCGGATCCAATTTGTTTTATGACTGCATTTTTTTTAAAAAAAAAAGAAGTTTGTTCTGTGTCATCGGATAATATCCCATTTTTAGACACGCTATCCAGAACTTTGACAATAGATTTCGTTTCTAGTGTCAAATTGATATTTTTTCATTAACATGAAAATGATCAAACAATCCTGTTTTTTGGCCTCATGAGTTCTACCCGATTCTTTCTTGTTCATACTGCATCAAAATAAAAAAAAATGTTATTTCTACTCTAAAAAAAGTTATCAACACAACGTAACAATAAATATAAATGTAAACCCACCTATATTTTCTTCACCGTCGTAAACGATTATATAGTTATGATTAATGGAAATTCTACCGTATCCTTTATGAGACCAGGTTTTTCCCCATGAATTTCTAACGAGAAAAAATAATTTCCCGTCTTCTGTGTATCCGTAGCCGACTACCAAAACCGCATGCGTCAACTTCTTTAGCTCCAAAGGTGGTATGTCACAAATTTCCTGCAAATTTTAATATTTAACAATGCCATCATATGATTAATGTACAGATGTTTTTTTGTTTACTAACCTTCGTTTTAAGATCCTCGAATTCTCGGCTCACACTGAGAATCAATGCCACCGGCCCTTTCTCCAATAGTTGTTTGATGAAATCTCCGTTAGCATCTTCTTTAACAAGAAGATGCCTCTTCACCATGTGCTTTGACTGAAAATTAAAAATAACAGACATTATACCAATACATTAATTAACATATAAAATTAGATATACTTACCGCCCCAGACCTCACGTCTTTTTTAGGTAACCCCGTTGCGCGGATATACTTTGCGCCCGTTCTTATACGGCCAATCCTATCACTATCTTTAGCTCTACAGTCCTCAATGAATTGCTTGGTGTCGAACCTCAAACGTAGCTGTGGTGATTTTCCTTTATTCACCAAGGCTTCTAGGAGTAGGGATAATACTACAGCCCAGCATGTATCTGCACCAGAATAATTAGTTAAAAAACTAAATTTATTAGAATTCTAATTATTTTGTAGCAAACGTACCTCCTTCTTGTTCCTCAACAGCAACGTCTAGAAGTCCACATATTTTTCTCCAATCTCTTGTAAGTTTCGAGTTATCACCAAATTCCTATATAAATATATATATATCAAAATCAAAATGCAAAAAATATACACGTTATATATATATATATATATATATATCATAATTTTACCCCATTTTGGATATGAGTGAAATCGTGCTCTCCATTGCTAGTTTGTTCAACTCCAATTCGTTCTTTATCTGCTTTGTGTGTCTGCTTGATTTGGTTCCGACCCTTGGGTCTTTTTGGTTTACCTACTCCGATACCTGTTCCTTGATCCATTTCTACGTATCAATGATAAAAACAAGATTTTAGTTACCGTATACACAAAATTAAAAAGATATGATCTTGAAAAAAAATGGATACATACAGAATATAAACACACACATGCAAGCGCTATAGTGTTCGTCACTAGGGCGATGATCGTGTCCAGAAAGAGAGAGAGAGAGAGAGATACCCTTGATTATAAGCTCCGGTAAATTGCGAGCTTCCATTTTGGGGGACAACAGAAAAAGTACAGAAAACGGAAGACACAGCTAAGTTCAAAACGATGAACTTTTTTTTTGTTAAATCATATGTATATTTTCTCACTCATCATAAGATTTCCTTAATTAACTATCATATATCGAGCAGGAGAAAAGCCTAATTGAAATCGAGAAATCATATATTTACCATAAACAAAATAAACTTATGAATGCATATGCATGCAAAGCTGACTGGGCGAATGAAGACAAACTAACGGACAAGAAAACTACACGCGCTATCTCTGCAACAGAATCACCTTCAGTAGATGATTTTTTCCCATCCCGCGAGTGAAATTTACAAGAACAGTTCAACAAAATTTCTTTTACATGAACAGAATCTACGAGAGCCCAGAAAGAGGGAGAGAGAGAATTCCCTCTTTAAATTTTTCACTCCTAAGCTATCGATCGAGCTTCCATTTTCGCAGAGGAAATAAGAAAGCATATGTATATTCACCGAATCAACCATCGACTATACGGAGGAACAGAAACAGAGAACCAGAAGGAGGACTGACATCGATCGCAACGCTGATCTCTATCAACATGAACATGAACAGAAGCGCACAACATATAGGCACATGTCACATGTGTGTATGTATAATAGCGTATTTCCATTTTCTTACCACAAGGTTTTCCTGTAGAAAGCTTCGGAAAGAGGAGGCGGAGGAAGAGGGGCGAAAAATTTTCAAATGTTGGCTTTGAATCAATTGACGGTGAAAATATGCGTGTTGCTCGTCACTTGAGTCTTGAGCTCTCCCGCCTCTTGTAAAATTACACATTTACCCTTGCGCCTCAAACGGCAATACAATAGACAGTCGACGCTACGTGTCATATATATATATATATATATATTGTGACGTGTATATATTTATATACATACACACACTTCACGATTAAGAAGAATACAAATATGCAATATAAATAAAAATGGATGGTGTGAACATTAAAAACTATAATGGGAGCATGGTCTAATGATGATGCTACTTTTGGGGTTTAGACGTTTATTCCAAATTTTGAACCAAGTTTTATTTTTTAACAACATCAATAAACTAAACAAAGATAAATTAACATATTAAAATTCAGTCTACAGATCTAATAAATAATATTTTGGGATTAAAAGATGCAACAGAACAAGTCAGTGGTTGCTGATATATTGAATAACAAATAGTTTTCATGCCATGCCAGGAAGGGTTGGCTCAACTAATAAATGGGTTTAGGGTAAAGAGTGATCGATCCAGATTCGAAAACAACTCAAATCAAATCACATGTTATAAATAAAACAAATAGATTTGAATATTTTTCCAAAAAGCTCTAAATCGGGTCGAAAAGTGCATCTAGGGTTTTCTCCTGCCGATTTCCCCCAAATCAGTTGAGTCGGATACGACGATGGAGACCGAACATGACTTGATGGAGGCTCCCGCAGAGGCTATTTGTTCATCTTTGGGAAAGCGCAAGGCGGAGACCCAAGGCCTGGAGGAATCCGGTGGCAGCCAACGCAGCGGAGAGGGTGTGATCGAGAAAGGAGGTTCTTCATCTGCCGTATCTGGATCTTCTCCTCCTGCAGAAGCCATGGCGGAGCACTCCGAAGACGACGATTCCAGGGAATTGGAATGGGGGTACGACAGCTTCGACGGCCACAAATACACAACACCTAGGAATTACTTGTACTCCGACGACGAATCTTATCAGAAATCATGCAGATATACGAGGCAGTATCTTGAGTACAAGGTATTGTTCTGTAATCTGGAATCGTTTTGTACAAATTAAAGTTGAGCCATCCCATTGTCTCTTATCGGGTTTCTGTCGTTCTCGTGGTTGGTTAGGGTTTCTACATTGACCGAGAAAACATCCCGGATGGACAAATCGGAGGAGTCGTCCCATGCTCTGATAAGAGCCTGGACGAAGTCTTAAAGTCAGGCAAAACCATGGGGCAACACATGGGAGATCTGGCAAAAGAGGCTATCCAGATGTACAACCAGATCAATGTAAGCGCATGATACATATAATTAATATATAACATCCCAGCCAATCATTGTCAATTTCTTTTTATTGTTTGACAGGGAACCGATGTGACATTTGACAAGGTGGTTAGGATGAACAGATCCTTATTTAAGATATACTTAACTATACTGGCCAAGGGGGATCCCAGTGAACCACCAGTTGAGTACCAAGTGAAAGTGCGACGGAGGTGGGTTATGGAAGGGTATCAACCTGTTTTTTGCAGGCCAGCCCCCTCCAGGTCAAAAGGTATGTATACTTTCTATGTTTTGATTCCTGCCATGTGTGGAAAGTCTTGAACTTCATAAGTGGTTAGAGTCATGTGGTAATTACAAAGACATGAAACTCTATCTAAGTATCTATAAGTGTGCCTCCAAGTATTTGAATTGCTTTTTGTTTAAAGCCTGATCCAAATCTCGTTGCCCATGTATGTGCATTCTACATTGGTTAAGTTTTTTGAAGTTATTTGAGATGGGTATGCGTGATTTTGGTTTGGTGCGAGCCGTTTAACTCTTTGTTATCATTTTTTTTTCAGGAATGCACTGATGTTACGCGCGAGACCATCTGGGATCATGCGTGAAGTTTCTTACTTTCTCAGTTATTGTTCTGTCTGGGAAATTGGATTTGATGAACGCTTCATGCCTAGGGTATATTATGTATTGGGTATTGTGCTGCTGCTTCTAAGGTATGAAAAGTTTGGAAAGCCTTTTTTTGTTAGTCATTTATAATATTACTGATTTCGAAATTTTTTTTTAAAAGAAACCGGATGGCACAATTGTAAATAGGCTCTTGGCGAGAAATAAAAATAAAAATAGATGCTTCTAGGGTTTTGTCGTTCCAAAATTTCCCCCAAATATCAATAGAGTTGGGGGCGACGACATGATGGAGGAGGCGACGTGTTCAATAAACCATTGTCACACACCCAAAAATCAACTCAATTTATCCTATATTTATTTGTAATAATATCAATTGATATTTTATTTTGCTTTGACTCTAATCCGAAATTTATGGAAAACTGTTATAAAAAAATATGATGATAATCGTCAAACCGGATTTAACAAATGGGTACTTCGGTATTTCTAAACTAAATGTTGCCACCTTCATCTCAGCCTTAACCGTGAAAGAAGAGAATAATTGTATATACTGGAAAAAAATATAAACGAAATAAGGAGGGCATAATCGTAATTAGCCTCTTGGCGGTGGATAAAACTATATATAGGGGGTTTAGCCCCTAGGGATCGTAACTTTACCAAATAAATTGGGAAGAACGGTGTAATTAGGGTTTCCTCTTTCCAATGTTCCCCGAATCAGTTGAGT
The DNA here is from genome assembly GCF_000463585.1 of Tarenaya hassleriana. Taxonomy (NCBI): domain Eukaryota; kingdom Viridiplantae; phylum Streptophyta; class Magnoliopsida; order Brassicales; family Cleomaceae; genus Tarenaya; species Tarenaya hassleriana. Next base: position 3,520,552 of record NW_010969548.1, on the reverse strand, counting down.
TGAAGACGACGATGGAGACCGAACACGACATGATGGAGGCTCCCGGGGAGGCGATCAGCTCATCTCTTGGAAAGCGCAAGGCGGATGCCCAAGGCGAAAGCAGCGGAGATGAATCCGGTGGCAGTGAAAGCAGCGGTGATGGCGAGATCGGGGAAGGAGGTTCTTCATCGGACGAACTCACGGCGGAGTCTGGATCTTCTTCTCCGACGGAAAACAAAGTCGACGATTCCCATAAATGGGAATGGGGGTACGATAGCTTCGATGATCTCCAGTACGAGTCTCCTCCTGAAGACGTATTCTCCGACGAGGAGTCTAGTCAGAAGTACCGTGCATATATTAAGCAGTATTTCGAACACAGGGTATTTGAGTTTGCACTTGGAACTTCAATCTTATCCGTTCCTTGGGTTCCTTATCAATTTTTGTTCTTTTCGTGCGTGGTTAGGGATTTTACATTGACCCAGAAAACATTTTTCCGGGACAAATTGGAGGAATCTTTCCATACCCTGATGCAGATCTGGACACTGATTATGCAAAGCCAGGGAAAACCGAACGACAGCACGCTGCAGATTTGTCAAAGGAGGCTCTGCAAATGTACAACAAGATCAATGTAAGTGTTTCTGTCAGATTTATTTCGTTGACCAATCTGTCTTATTATTTATTGCTTGATTGGTGATTGAATGGTAATGGCAGGGAACCGATGTGACGCTTGAGAGAGTGGTTAGAGTGAACATGGCGTGGGGATTTAAAGTGAAATCGTACATCACCATTTTGGCCAAGGAGAATCCTGATGAACCATCGGTGGAGTACCAAGTGATGACAAAACGGAGGATTAAGCAGAAGGATCGACCCATTTTTTGCAGGCCAGCCCCTTCCAAATGAAAATGGTACTTTCTAAATCTCTTGTTTCAAAGTTTGGATGTACACGAAATTCTTTCTATAATCTGCCTCCGTGTTATGTATATTCCAAATTAAATTTTGTTGTCCATGTATGTACATGTCATATTAATCTGCCGGTAATTGAAACAGTACACCAAATTTATGTATTGTTTTCTTTTTCTTTTTTTCATGGATACCTTCAAACTTATGCTTCTGCTCTAAAATGGGTTTGTGATAATTATTTTCTATATTGAATGAAACTCACGAGGTAAGGATCTTTTAAAATAAATTGAAATGGAATGGATGAGAGCCATTTATTTGACTCTTTATATTTGTTTTTAAAATTGCAGGCCGCAGTTAGGAGGATAGGAGTTTACTTGCGAGTTGTCTCTAGGATCATCCTGAGAGTTGTTTGTGTCGAAACTCGAAATATGCATATCTGATTGCATATGAATTTACTATTTTAATTCCGTGAGAGAACACTTCATATATAAAAGAAGTATGGACTATGGAGTATTATAGTATATATGTGTCCGTATTCTTACATAATTATCACGTGGTCATCAGCCATATAAAAGTAGCAAATTATTTAAAAAATAAAATAAATATATAAAAAATAAACAAGAAATGAAAATCAATTTATTCATTCCTATTTATATATATATATATATATATATATATATATATATGTACGTATGTGTATATGCATATATGTATATATATATATATATATATGTATAGATATATTTATTTTTATTTATGAATATATATATATATGCACATATATATGCACATACATATACTGATATACATATATAATTT
>NW_010969548.1:3474310-3513436 GCF_000463585.1 Tarenaya hassleriana | reverse complement strand
ACCGGCCGTATCGGGATCTTCTCCTCCTGCAGAAGCCATGGCGGAGCACTCCGAAGACGACGATTCCAGGGAATTGGAATGGGGGTACGACAGCTTCGACGGCGATGCCTCTTCACCATGTGCTTTGACTGAAAATTAAAAATAACAGACATTATACCAATACATTAATTAACATATAAAATTAGATATACTTACCGCCCCAGACCTCACGTCTTTTTTAGGTAACCCCGTTGCGCGGATATACTTTGCGCCCGTTCTTATACGGCCAATCCTATCACTATCTTTAGCTCTACAGTCCTCAATGAATTGCTTGGTGTCGAACCTCAAACGTAGCTGTGGTGATTTTCCTTTATTCACCAAGGCTTCTAGGAGTAGGGATAATACTACAGCCCAGCATGTATCTGCACCAGAATAATTAGTTAAAAAACTAAATTTATTAGAATTCTAATTATTTTGTAGCAAACGTACCTCCTTCTTGTTCCTCAACAGCAACGTCTAGAAGTCCACATATTTTTCTCCAATCTCTTGTAAGTTTCGAGTTATCACCAAATTCCTATATAAATATATATATATCAAAATCAAAATGCAAAAAATATACACGTTATATATATATATATATATATATATCATAATTTTACCCCATTTTGGATATGAGTGAAATCGTGCTCTCCATTGCTAGTTTGTTCAACTCCAATTCGTTCTTTATCTGCTTTGTGTGTCTGCTTGATTTGGTTCCGACCCTTGGGTCTTTTTGGTTTACCTACTCCGATACCTGTTCCTTGATCCATTTCTACGTATCAATGATAAAAACAAGATTTTAGTTACCGTATACACAAAATTAAAAAGATATGATCTTGAAAAAAAATGGATACATACAGAATATAAACACACACATGCAAGCGCTATAGTGTTCGTCACTAGGGCGATGATCGTGTCCAGAAAGAGAGAGAGAGAGAGAGATACCCTTGATTATAAGCTCCGGTAAATTGCGAGCTTCCATTTTGGGGGACAACAGAAAAAGTACAGAAAACGGAAGACACAGCTAAGTTCAAAACGATGAACTTTTTTTTTGTTAAATCATATGTATATTTTCTCACTCATCATAAGATTTCCTTAATTAACTATCATATATCGAGCAGGAGAAAAGCCTAATTGAAATCGAGAAATCATATATTTACCATAAACAAAATAAACTTATGAATGCATATGCATGCAAAGCTGACTGGGCGAATGAAGACAAACTAACGGACAAGAAAACTACACGCGCTATCTCTGCAACAGAATCACCTTCAGTAGATGATTTTTTCCCATCCCGCGAGTGAAATTTACAAGAACAGTTCAACAAAATTTCTTTTACATGAACAGAATCTACGAGAGCCCAGAAAGAGGGAGAGAGAGAATTCCCTCTTTAAATTTTTCACTCCTAAGCTATCGATCGAGCTTCCATTTTCGCAGAGGAAATAAGAAAGCATATGTATATTCACCGAATCAACCATCGACTATACGGAGGAACAGAAACAGAGAACCAGAAGGAGGACTGACATCGATCGCAACGCTGATCTCTATCAACATGAACATGAACAGAAGCGCACAACATATAGGCACATGTCACATGTGTGTATGTATAATAGCGTATTTCCATTTTCTTACCACAAGGTTTTCCTGTAGAAAGCTTCGGAAAGAGGAGGCGGAGGAAGAGGGGCGAAAAATTTTCAAATGTTGGCTTTGAATCAATTGACGGTGAAAATATGCGTGTTGCTCGTCACTTGAGTCTTGAGCTCTCCCGCCTCTTGTAAAATTACACATTTACCCTTGCGCCTCAAACGGCAATACAATAGACAGTCGACGCTACGTGTCATATATATATATATATATATATTGTGACGTGTATATATTTATATACATACACACACTTCACGATTAAGAAGAATACAAATATGCAATATAAATAAAAATGGATGGTGTGAACATTAAAAACTATAATGGGAGCATGGTCTAATGATGATGCTACTTTTGGGGTTTAGACGTTTATTCCAAATTTTGAACCAAGTTTTATTTTTTAACAACATCAATAAACTAAACAAAGATAAATTAACATATTAAAATTCAGTCTACAGATCTAATAAATAATATTTTGGGATTAAAAGATGCAACAGAACAAGTCAGTGGTTGCTGATATATTGAATAACAAATAGTTTTCATGCCATGCCAGGAAGGGTTGGCTCAACTAATAAATGGGTTTAGGGTAAAGAGTGATCGATCCAGATTCGAAAACAACTCAAATCAAATCACATGTTATAAATAAAACAAATAGATTTGAATATTTTTCCAAAAAGCTCTAAATCGGGTCGAAAAGTGCATCTAGGGTTTTCTCCTGCCGATTTCCCCCAAATCAGTTGAGTCGGATACGACGATGGAGACCGAACATGACTTGATGGAGGCTCCCGCAGAGGCTATTTGTTCATCTTTGGGAAAGCGCAAGGCGGAGACCCAAGGCCTGGAGGAATCCGGTGGCAGCCAACGCAGCGGAGAGGGTGTGATCGAGAAAGGAGGTTCTTCATCTGCCGTATCTGGATCTTCTCCTCCTGCAGAAGCCATGGCGGAGCACTCCGAAGACGACGATTCCAGGGAATTGGAATGGGGGTACGACAGCTTCGACGGCCACAAATACACAACACCTAGGAATTACTTGTACTCCGACGACGAATCTTATCAGAAATCATGCAGATATACGAGGCAGTATCTTGAGTACAAGGTATTGTTCTGTAATCTGGAATCGTTTTGTACAAATTAAAGTTGAGCCATCCCATTGTCTCTTATCGGGTTTCTGTCGTTCTCGTGGTTGGTTAGGGTTTCTACATTGACCGAGAAAACATCCCGGATGGACAAATCGGAGGAGTCGTCCCATGCTCTGATAAGAGCCTGGACGAAGTCTTAAAGTCAGGCAAAACCATGGGGCAACACATGGGAGATCTGGCAAAAGAGGCTATCCAGATGTACAACCAGATCAATGTAAGCGCATGATACATATAATTAATATATAACATCCCAGCCAATCATTGTCAATTTCTTTTTATTGTTTGACAGGGAACCGATGTGACATTTGACAAGGTGGTTAGGATGAACAGATCCTTATTTAAGATATACTTAACTATACTGGCCAAGGGGGATCCCAGTGAACCACCAGTTGAGTACCAAGTGAAAGTGCGACGGAGGTGGGTTATGGAAGGGTATCAACCTGTTTTTTGCAGGCCAGCCCCCTCCAGGTCAAAAGGTATGTATACTTTCTATGTTTTGATTCCTGCCATGTGTGGAAAGTCTTGAACTTCATAAGTGGTTAGAGTCATGTGGTAATTACAAAGACATGAAACTCTATCTAAGTATCTATAAGTGTGCCTCCAAGTATTTGAATTGCTTTTTGTTTAAAGCCTGATCCAAATCTCGTTGCCCATGTATGTGCATTCTACATTGGTTAAGTTTTTTGAAGTTATTTGAGATGGGTATGCGTGATTTTGGTTTGGTGCGAGCCGTTTAACTCTTTGTTATCATTTTTTTTTCAGGAATGCACTTGGCTTGAGTGGTGATTGAATGGTAATGGCAGGGAACCGATGTGACGCTTGAGAGAGTGGTTAGAGTGAACATGGCATGGGGATTTAAAGTGAAATCGTACATCACCATTTTGGCCAAGGAGAATCCTGATGAACCATCGGTGGAGTACCAAGTGATGACAAAACGGAGGATTAAGCAGAAGGATCGACCCATTTTTTGCAGGCCAGCCCCTTCCAAATGAAAATGGTACTTTCTAAATCTCTTGTTTCAAAGTTTGGATGTACACGAAATTCTTTCTATAATCTGCCTCCGTGTTATGTATATTCCAAATTAAATTTTGTTGTCCATGTATGCACATGTCATATTAATTAATCTGCCGGCAAGATAATTTCTTGCAACAGTACACCAAATTTATGTATTGTTTTTTTTTTCTTTTTTTCATGGATACCTTCAAACTTATGCTTCTGCTCTAAAATGGGTTTGTGATAATTATTTTCTATATTGAATGAAACTCACGAGGTAAGGATCTTTTAAAATAAATTGAAATGGAATGGATGAGAGCCATTTATTTGACTCCTTATATTTGTTTTCAAAATTGCAGGCTGCAGTTAGGAGGATAGGAGTTTACGTGCGAGTTGTCTCTTAGGACCATCCTGAGAGTTGTTTGTGTCGAAACTCGAAATATGCATATCTGATTGCATATGAATTTACTATTTTAATTCCGTGTGAGAACACTTTCATATATAAAGAAGTATGGAATATTATTGTATATATGTGTCCGTATTCTTACATAATTATCACGTGGTCATCAGCCATATAAAAGTAGCAAATTATTTAAAAAATAAAATAAATATATAAAAAATAAACAAGAAATGAAAATAAATTTATTCATTCCTATTTATATATATATATATATATTTGTGTATGTATATGTACGTATGTGTATATGCATATATGTATATATATATATATATATATGTATAGATATATTTATTTTGATTTTAAAAATTTTCTTTTTTTATTAGGGATTTTAAATTTTTTCTGATATGGTAAATGACTTGGTGGGCGCGGTCAAACGCAAATCTATCACATAAATATGGTCAAATTAATATCACGTAACCACCTCTTCAATCTATATAAGTAAATTCATATAATCGTATTATTGTATGCCATTATAGCTTAGAGTACTTTTTTCGGATCCAATTTGTTTTATGACTGCATTTTTTTTTTTAAAAAAGAAGTTTGTTCTGTGTCATCGGATAATATCCTATTTTTAGACACGCTATCCAGAACTTTGACAATAGATTTCGTTTCCAGTGTCAAATTGATATTTTTTCATTAACATGAAAATGGTCAACACAACGTGACAATAAATATAAATATAAACCCACTTATATTTTCTTCACCGTCGTAAACGATTATATAGTTATGATTAATGGAAATTCTACCATATCCTTGATGGGACCAGGTTTTTTCCCATGTTATGTGTATTCCAAATTAAATTTTGTTGTCCATGTATGTACATGTCATATTAATCTGCCGGCAAGATAATTTCTTGAAACAGTACACCAAATTTATGCATTGTTTTCTTTTTTTTTTCATGGATACCTTCAAACTTATGCATCCGTTTTTGCCTTTTGAACTTCGCTGCTCTAAAATGATGCTATAATTATTTTCCATATATATTGAATGAAACTGATCACGAGGTAAGAATCTTTTAAAGTAAATTGAAATGGAATGGATGAGTGATTTTGATTTGATGCCATTTATTTAACTCTTTATTTTTGTTTTCAAAATTGCAGGCTGCAACCATGCGTATGAATTTACTATTAGGGAATGAAGTGCCTTAATTGCTCAGTTATTTTGTATGGTAACTTCCGTCAGAGAACACTTCGTATATAAAGAGATATGAAAGACTTTATCGTTTTCTCGTTCTGCATTATTTATTCTAACGTAATTGTATTTAAATAACTCAAACGGTCACATGGATCATAACGCTAATTTTATGGCGGTTTCACCAAGTGATTAGAGTGGTATGTAATGCATGTCCATGATGATTTGGTGTCATCACAATAAATTTAACATTATGATCAATGTAATTATGTTTATAATAATCATTCTAATCATATTCTGGAGATGATATATGCAAAAATATTTTTAGCAAAAAGAGATATTTTGGATAATACTCCCTTAAAAAGACTTTCCTTTTTAGGGTGAATAGAGCGTTGAACCATATAAAAGTTGACATAACTATATAGAATCTTAATGAACTATTAAGGATACTTTTCCTAATTTTCTTGTTTCAAGTTTGACCATGAAGGGAATTTGCTTGTTTATATAAAAAATTTGTTAAAATATGAAACACTTTTGAGCGTTTTTTCTTCCCATGTAAGATATTGGATTTGACTTTTATTATAAACCAATAATTTGATGGAAAACTAGATTTTGGTCGGTTGTCTTTTGACAACTTTGGTGGTATAGTATACCATAACTTTTTGGGTAATAGGATTTCGTATCCAAACTTATATCTCACTTCTAGAGAAAAGAATAAACAAAAAACATATAAAATTTAGGATTATAGAGAAAAATCTGAAATTTCATATGCTAGTTTCACAAGAATATCCTTTCCTCGCATCCTAACTATTATAAATGAGTTTGTTATAAATGAAATAACATTGAATCAGATTGACTTAATCAATGACATCAAGTCAATAGAAATCCTTACAACAACAATAACTCATATATATATAAATTAGAAAAAATAACTTAATTTTTTTTAAACAGTTAAACTATTTATGCTACAAAAAATATACATAAACAAAAATTGTTCATATATATAAAATATAAAAAAATAAATTTACCGTTATTTCACCATCATAGATAGACTATATCATATTCGTGGTCGATAAAAATTCTTCTATATTTTTAAACTACCCAATTAACTCCCCACAAATTTCAAATTAAGAAAAATAAATTCACATTTTCGGTGTAACCATACTCAATGATTAATATGCAATGCGTAAAATCGTTTTCATGCACCTGTGATATGATACAAATATCGTGCAAAATTTAAAATTTTCCAGATCATCGTGCTTTCGTTATTTACATAAAATATGATTACATTACTAAATTTTAACTGATCTTTTGAAGATTATGGAACTCTTTGTTCACATTGAAAATTCATACAACATGATCTATCTCCAAATGTTTGCGGGTGAAATCTTTGTTAGTTTTCTTTTTAATTATAAAATTTCTCTTCATCATGTGATTTTGACTTAACTAAAATTAAAAAAATAATTATATATTTAAAAGATAGAAAATAATATGAATATAAATAAATTTTACACACTTATATATACATTTAGAGCTTTACCACTTACGCCATTTTTAGGGAGTCCATCCAAAGCAATGTAGTCCATACCAATCTCTATATTTGAAAGTTTATCAGTTTTTGATGTTCCACATTTCTTAATAAATTCTTCGATATTAAATGTTAAATGATCTTGTTCTCGTTTTCCATTGTTGAATAAGGATTGTAAAAGTAAAGATAATGATGTTGTCCAACAAATATCTACATAGAAAAATTTAAATCTAAATAATCACAAAATAAATAATATATTATTTTGTGAAATTATTAATAATATTAACTAGCTAACTATAATATACTTTGATATACTTCATTTTTTGTCCTTGATCTCAGTTTCTCTATGTCTCTATAAATATATCTCCAATCTTTTATAAATGTCGATCGATCACCGAATTAGCTAGTTAAGAAAAATAAATTCACATCTTCGGTGTAACCATACTCAATGATTAATACGCAATGCGTAAAATCGTTTTCATGCACCTGTGATATGATACAAATATCGTGCAAAATTTAAAATTTTCCAAATCATCTCGCTTTAGTTATTTACATGAAATATGATTACATTACTAAATTTTAACTGACCTTTTGAAGATTATGGAACTCTTTGTTTGCGGTGAAAATTCATACAACATGATCGATCTCCAAATGTTCGTGGGTGAAATCTTTGTTAACTTTCTTTTTACTTATAAAATTTCTCTTCATCATGTGATTTTGACTTAACTAAAATTAAAAAAATAATTATATATTTAAAAGATAGAAAATAATCTGAATATAAATAAATTTTACACACTTATATATACATTTAGAGTTTTACCACTTACGCCATTTTTAGGGAGTCCATCCAAAGCAATGTAGTCCATGAATGAATGATTTGACATCTAGGTCCGTCCTTGTTTTTGTCGACGATACGTTTGGATGATGGTTCGCATTGTTATATTTTGCTACTCAATTCCTCTATCAAAAGCTTGTCCTGTCTTTATCTTTTGTATTCCACTGTTCTTGTTTGTTATAAATGAATTGACGTTGAATATATTAGATCGCACACTTAATAAATGACAACAAATCGGTATAAATCCTTAACAGCAATAACTCATATATATATATCTTCAAAATTAGAAAAATCACCTGAATCAAACTATGATGTCATTTGCGTCATGTGCGATGGCTTGTCCATGTTGCACCTTATTTTAAAAAAAAATCATTATATTACTTGTGCCATCAAAAATACACAAACAAAAATTGTTAATAGATATAAAATATATAGAAAAAATAAATTTACCAAACTTTAACCGTCATATCTATATCATACTCTAGATCGATAAAAATCCTCTCATATTCTTGAATTCTCCAGCTATCTTCTCAAGAATTTCGAATTAAGAAAAATAATTTCCCATCCTCGGTGAAACCATATCCAACGATCAATACGCAATGCGTAAAGTCGTTTTCTTTCACATGTGGTATGTGACAAATATCGTGCAAAATTTAAAATTTTCCATAACATTTTGCTTTAGTTATTTACACCCAATATGATTATGTTACTAAATTGTAACTAACCTTTCGAAGATCATTGAACTCGTCATTAGCAATGAGAATCAATACAACAGGACCCATCTCCAGCTGCTCCCGGATAAAATCTTTGTTAGCGTTCCTCTTAATCATTAGAGATCTTTTCATCGTGTGACTTTGATTTGACTACAAATTTTTTAAAAATAATTATCTATTTAAAAGATAAAAAATAATATGCATATATATATAAATAAATTATGCACTTATATTTAGACTTACAGTTTTACCCCTGACGTCGTTTTTGGGAAGTCCCTCCAAAGCGATGTAATCCACGCCAATCTTTATGTGTGAGAGTTTATCGGTTTTTATTTTTTCACATATTTTAATAAATTTGTCGATGTTAAATGTTAATCGATCTTGTTCCCTTTTTTCGTTGTTGAACAACGATTGTGAAAGCAAAGCCAATGATATTGCCCAACAGATTTCTGCATAAAAAAATTAGAATTTAAATAATCACAAAATAATTAATATACTATTTTACCTCGTTATGGATCCTCCATAATATCTTAGTGGTTCTATTTATTTGATGTGCTATGTTCCAATGTCATGATGCTATTTTCCTATTAAGTTATGTTCTCTGTTGGGTTTTTTGGTGGGCCTAAGGCCCTAAAAACAGCTTTGGCGGAAAAGAGGAGAAACCCTCTTGCTCATTAAGAGGGTCTTGGCTTGCATTGAAGAAACGCTTCGTTTTGGTAAGTAATAGAAACCCTAGGTTTTGGTTTCGTTCGACACTTTCATCAGAGAGAAGAATGAGACAGAGGAGGTAGAAAGAGGCGATTGCGGCTAGCCTTTCGGCGGAGGACGTTTCGGTGGTCCGTCAAGGAAGCTCGGTGGTAGATTGGTAAGATCTCGGTACAGGTTTGCATCCCTCAGTTGTTTTCTTTCCTTTTTCGATCTCGGTTCTTCTCGGTGAGGCTCCGGATTGTGGAGATCCGCTGAGCTTCTGTTCTTCGGTGTTTTTCTTCCGTCGATAGTGGATTCGTCGGCGCCGTCCGGCCGAGATGTAGGCCCGAGATTTATCTCAGTAACCGACTCGTTAAAACGCCTCTGTCTTCTTCGATTCTTGAACACACGAGCGTCAGAGTGAAACCGCGAGGCCCGATATATACCGCTTCATAAAGTGGTATCAGAGCCCCGGTTACGATCCTGGGAGGTAAGTTCACCGGAAAAGGCGAGGTAAGTTAGGGTTTCGGTTCGGATTTGTCTGTCAGAGTATTTTGATGGTCTGTTTGAGTGTTTCAGGCGGCGACGGAGGTAGATCAATGACGGTGAAAGGTGGATCTAACATCTTCGGGGTCGCCGGCGGTCAGATCCGTCAAGGTGGAGCTTCACAGATCAAAATCGGTGAAGACAGACTCGAAGGTGAGTCAGGTAAATTTCTGACTCGGTTTCCTTTATTTTCCGCGTTTTTTTCTCCGGTTTTGAGACCGAGTTTCAAAGAAACTCGGTGAACTCGGCGAATAAGATCCTGATTCCGGTGAAACTCGGTCCTGACTCGTCCGAGTTAGGGCTGAGTGGAGGAATCGGGGCGAGTCAACGACCGAGTCAACTTTGGTGACTCGGCAGCTAGGGTTTCGGAAATTAGGGTTTCGGATTAAACCGGTTCAGATCGGTTTAATCGAACTAATTCTCGGTTTAACCGGGTTTGGATCAATCAAACCCGGTTCGATTCGATCCAAGTCCGGTTCTCGGCGGTCAGATCGGGTTCGACCCGGTTTCATCGGTTCAGACCGGATTCCGGCCGATTCAGGCTGGCTCAGACCCGATCCCGGCCGGTTCAGACCGTTCACTCCGGTTCGATCAGTCCGTTGACCAATTTGGTCAACAGTTGACCAGTTTAGGTCAAATCGGACATGTTCAGGTCCGGTTTGGGGTCAATTGGACTGGTTTAGACTGGTTCAGGTCAATCTAGGTCCGGTTTAGATCAATTCAGATCCGGTTTACGTCAATTGAGTCCGGTTTAGGATAATTCAGGGCTGGTTTAAGTCTTGGTTAAGGTCTGATTTGTCTGGATAGGGCTAGAACTGTTCGGTTTAGACCAATGGGGTCTGATTGGAGGTGAATTAAGGCCGGTTTAGACTGGTTTAGGTCTAATTTAGGCTATGTTCGTCCAATTAGGCTAGAATTGGACCATCTAGGTTAATTGGGTCTGGTATTAGGTAAGATCAGATTGGTTTTAGGCTGAGAGAGGTCTGTTTAGTATCTGATTTATCTGGTTAGGGCTGGTATTGGTCGTGTTAGGGTCTGAGTTGGTGAGTTTAGGACTAGATTAGATCGGTTTAGGGTCTGGAGTGTACAATTAGGACTAGAACTAACTGGTTTAGGGTTATGTTAGTCCAAATTAGGTCTGATGGTGTCTGGTTTGGGGCATAGTGAACTGCTTTAGGGTATATTATGGTCTGTAATGATCGGTTTACCCTGTTAGATCGGCCTTATATCCAATTTGGCTTGGTTTTAGAGAAATACACTATAGATAGACCTGTTTAGATCTCGGTTTAGCTAATGTGAGTCATAGATTCCGGGTTTCTGTTCAGTTTAGGTCTGAATAGGTGGATTCGACTACGTTTAGCCGGGTAAGAGGTCGGGTTAGACTTGAATAGGCTGGTATAGGTCTGAAATTGACTGGTTTAGGTCGGTATAGATCTGTAAGGGCTGTTTTTGGGTCTCAGATAGGTCTGGTTTAGCCAAATTTGGGTTAGTCTAGCTAGCATAGTCTAGGTCTGAACAGAAGGTAAATAAGTCTAAATAGGCTTGGTTAGGTCTGATTAGAGATTTAGAATGTCTATAGAGACATTGTCTAGGTCTGATCAGATTAGAATCTGATTGTAGACTTAAGTATTATCTAGTGTAGGACTACATAGGACTTCTAAGTACCTGTTTTGAGTCATAAAGTCCGGTACTTTGACCGGTTAGGTCTGATTAGTTGGGATTTGGCTAAAACGGGTTGGTTTAGGGGTTGGATAAGTCTAGAATCACTAGGTATAGGTCTGTAGGGATCGGTTTAGATCAGGGCATGTCTGTAGAGATTGGTTCTACGCGTTTATAGGGTCTGATCAGAGGGAAATTAGGTCTCATGAGGCTTAGTTTAGGTCTGATTAGGTTGCTAAAAGTCTAATCAGGGGTTGGTGAGTCAATAGGGTTGGCTTAGGTTTGGTGATTAGGACTTTTAGGTGTCTAACTAGGACTTGTGGTCATCTAATCAAGGGTTGATCAATTAGGGTTGGCTTAGGTCTGATTAGGGTGTTGTGGTGGTCTAGTCGGGACTTTTGGTGGTCTAACTAGGGCTATTAGGGTCTAGGTAACACTTGAGGTATGTCTGATTAGGACTTCGGTAGTGACCATGTAGACTCGGTGTCGTAGGACTGGTTAGGACTTTGTTGGGGGTCATGTAGACTCGGTGTTATAGGTCTGATTAGACGTAATCAGCTAGTCTGATTAGCCTTAAGTTAGGTCTGGTTAGACGTAATCAGGTCTTAAGGCAGACTGTGTTTTCGGTTAGGTAAAATTATGCCTAGGGTAAGTCCAATCAGGCTTGTGTGAGAGTCTAAGAGGTTGGTTAGGTAGAAATATACCCTGTGTTAAGTCCAATCAGGTCTGGTCTAGAGTGTATTAGTTCCGTTTAGGTAATGAGTACCTAGGGTGAAGTCCGGTTAGGCTTGGGTTAGAATCCGTTAGATCGGTTTAGGTTGAGTACCTAGGTTAAGTCCCGTTAGATTGTGTTCTCTTAGTCTAGTAGGTCTGAGTAGGTAAACACATACCTAGGTTAGGCCCGATAGACTAGGGTTAGAGCGTGTCAAGCACGACTAGGTAGAAATATACCTAGGGTTAAGTCCTCTAGGGTTCGGTCTCATCCCTCGTGTCATGTTACATCACTTCTAGGGTCGGTTAAGTCTCTTCCGGGTAGTCAGTTTTAGACTCGAGTTTTATCGTCTCAGGATGAGGAGTTAGATATTCTAACTCGGTATACCCCGAAAAGGGGTATGGTGGAAGGACTAGGGATCTCGGGCAAACCCGAAAAATCGGGTGCAGGAGAAGGCCAAGGACCAGGTGGAGTGAGTGGTTCCGCGGGTAGGTAGGGATACTACATGGAGGATTTGTAGATCCCGGATGACGAGGTAGGCAGAGTCCGATGTAGAATGACGAATTGACCTCGGAGGAGTAACCGAAGTTGCTTCGGTTTTCGATGGTAGGTCAGGAGATGAGGTCTCCACATTTAGGTGGAGCTTCCTCGGGTAGGATGCTCAGGAGATGATGTGAGTTGGGAGGTATCGGGTCACCGGGTAGAGTCGGTGTAGGTTGGCGCTAGGACACTCCCTCTCGAGTGGAGCACGTGCACTCACGTGTCTCATTCTCGGTGGAGCATTCTTAGAGGACTAGGGGCGTCTTCACTGGACAAAACCGTGGGACAATTCTAGTTGGCAGTTTAGGGTCCGAGGGTAGAAGTCGTATATCTATAGGTAGTGTAGACTTCACGGGGATCCGGACTAGGTATCCAGCGAGTTCGGTAGTATGACTCAGGTTAGTCTTAGAAAAATCGGGATAGACTTAGGAGACGGGTAGACGTCAGGTATAATCCTCGGGTTGTTAGCAGGTGAAGTCTTGGACTTTACCAGAGGAGGTAGAAAGAGGCGATTGCGGCGAACCTTTCGGCGGTCCGTCAAGGAAGCTCGGTGGTAGATCAGTAAGATCTCGGTACAGGTTTGCATCCTTCGTATTAAGATTCGGTGAAAATAGAAGATCAAATGTATAGTATGAAAAAAAACGTAACAAAAAAAATCACAAAAACTAGTTATATTCACCAGATATGTGAAAAAAACTAGGTCAAAATGAACATGAATAGAAACGGGAAACATGTGCACATATGTGTGTATAATAGCGCAACGATAATCTCCATCAACGTGAACATGAACAGAGGCGGGAAACCATACAAGCACATGAATGCACAATAGCATATATATAAACAAACGCATCAGAAACACAAAAATAGAAGCGTGAGAGTAAACATGTAAGATTCGGTAAGAATAAAAACTCACAAATACTAGCTAGTTATATTCACCAGATCTGTGAAAAACACTCGATGAACATGAACATGAATAGATGCTCTGTGCACTACCAAAACCGCTACATGCATATTCTAGCACTATATATAGGCTGGTTGTAGGTGTGTACCAGAATATAACGGTTTTGGCAGTGCCACGATATATTTTTCAAAATCAAATTGGGCCCATCTAGATCATATAAATTTTCCTCGTATTTTTATTTGTATGAATCATAAAATCAAATCAAGTTTTATGCACGAAACATCGTATTAACTTTACATACAACTAATATTGTAACTCGGATTATAAATTATGTGTATATGTACGT
Organism: Tarenaya hassleriana; assembly: GCF_000463585.1. Lineage (NCBI taxonomy): Eukaryota > Viridiplantae > Streptophyta > Magnoliopsida > Brassicales > Cleomaceae > Tarenaya > Tarenaya hassleriana. The sequence continues at coordinate 3,499,587 of NW_010969548.1, read as the reverse complement.
ACTTAGATTCAAATAAACCCTAATGGGCTTTTCGAACAAGTCATGTTAGGGTATTATTGTGCTGCTTTCAAGTTTTATCATACTATAGAGAATCTTATGCAATTTAAATTTCACATGTAAAATGCGTACCGTTATAGAAAATATTACAGACAAGGGAAAGTGTTATAAAAATAAACGATTTATTTGAAAAAATATACCAATTTTTTTTATTTAACTAATAATGTATAGTTCTTTTGGGTTACAATATGCAACTTCTCTTGAAATAATATCCAATTGTATCACAACCGTAACAAGACCAGGGATGGAATGAAGAAAGCCTAAACTTTGTTGAACAATTTCATCTAAGATATCAAACCTTTGGCTTGGATTTAGAAATTTTCATCAATCTTTCAATCTTGATTTCTTTTTTCTCACATGAAATCACATGGCATAACAAATTATTGTGACGTGACGTTTATTTAATTGTATGATATTTAACTTTCCTATGTGTCAAATTAACATCTGTATGGTTGTGAGAGACAATTTAACATATTGTATTTAATAATTTGAGAATAATTCGTAATTTGTTTGATAAATTCAAAATTCATTTAATTTTTTGTTTACCATATTTAACGTACTTTTAAGTTATTTCCCTTTTTCCAAGTAAAATGAAAACATTAAACAACCAAAAATCATATTCAAGAAAATATTCAAAAAGCCAACGGCGAGTCTCTCTCTCTCTCTCTCTCATTCGTAGTAATGGGCGAATCTTCCTTCCATCGTTGAGCGAAATTCGACGTTCCGCCAGAATGCCGGGTCAAATCCAGCTATACGCTTATGCGTTTTCTCCTCCATGGCAGTTTTATCTTCTTTTGGAATAGGGTTCTCGTTGGATTGCCGTGATTTGGATTTCTGGGTGTGCCCTCTCACGAATTCTCGATTGTAGCCGATTCCAATTCATCGTTCTCGTGATCGGTGTAGCTTATTAAGATTTATCGTCGGAGATTACGTGGTTCATTGTTTGATGGCGAATTAAGGCATGGCTTTTGGTGTTCCATCGTTTTCGAGGCATTGGTGTAAATTTGCGAATCTGAGAAATTTCTGGTCGTTTTTCTGGTCGTGATTCCGGAGCGTATTTCTGGGGTTAGATATTGAAATGGGGAACGAATCTGAGTCCCGGAAAACAGCAAGGATCTGTTTGATATTGTGCTTGGAGAAATAGGTATTGCCGAGAGATTGGAGAAGAAGATGGATCTTGTTGTCGGTGGAAAATTTAAGCTTGGAAGGAAAATTGGTAGTGGGTCCTTTGGCGAGCTATATCTAGGTATAAAAAGGAAGATAAAATCACCTTTGATGCTTCAGCATTGCAATCTCGTTGTTTGATTTTGTAGATTCCATCTTTTTTTTTTCCTTCCAAATTCGAGTTTTTATGCGTTAAAGCTTTTTTTGCAGGTGTAAATGTCCAAACTGGAGAAGAAGTTGGTGTCAAGCTGGTAAATTTACGATAGTAGACTCTGCTGGTGATTTTCAGGCATTAGAAGACAGATTGTTGGAAATGGACAAAGAAAAAAAAATGATCTTTTGCCCGTTTCCAACGAAAGGTTTTCTTGAAATATTCAAACTAGTTTCCTTTTCTAGGTACCTTTAGAGATGTTTAGATATAACAATGGCGTTTTGCGATTTCGGGGGGTTTAGTGCAATGGGAACATTAAGGGCTTCTTAGAATCTACTAGAAGAAAGTCGTGATGGAATAACCTGATGTTGCTTGGAAAAATCAATTTGCTCCAAGGCCATGACACCTCTCTCCTGTTAAATGTTTACTCAATTGTATTTACCCTTGAAATGAACAGCACACCGCTTTTGATTTTGATCACAAGCTTTTCTCCTTACTCCCTCCTTTTGCTTCTTTTGATTTAATATTTAGGAACCTGTGAAGACCAAGCATCCCCAACTTCATTATGAGTCAAAGTTGTACACGTTGCTCCAAGGAGGAAGTAAGTCCCATTTCCCTCCCTGCAAAAGTATATGGTACTTCCAAATGATTATAACAAGATTACGGGGCTGCTCCTCTGTTTGGAACAAAAGTATTTGTTGAAAAGAAATTGTGTACTTCTGCATGCAGGGGATTATATCATGTTATGCGAGGTTCTCAAGCAGTTGAGAGTCTCTTTGTGGATAGGGACTCTTATTCTAAATCATGTTAGTTATATCACTATTTTGTGCATAATTAGAAGTTTTTCTTTTCCTTTTGAAGCTGGCATTCCGAATCTCAAGTGGTTTGGTGTTGAAGGGGACTACAATGTCATGGCTATTGATCTTCTAGGCCCGAGTCTGGAAGACCTGTTTAACTACTGTAACAGGAAATTGTCCTTGAAAACCGTCCTCATGCTTGCAGACCAACTAGTGAGTATATTCAGCTGTTACGTTATGTACTACTCTTCTGTTTGAATACATGGGTGTTCTAGTTGATGAATATCGTTTTCCTCTTCCCACATTTCAGCTTAACAGGGTTGAATATATACATTCTCGAGGTTTCCTTCACCGTGATATAAAGCCTGACAACTTTTTAATGGGCCTTGGGCGCAAAGCAAATCAGGTACTATCTGTCTTCTTAGTCACCTTGGCATTAGTATTGGAGAAGTGGTTGTAAGGCTTTTGTATATGGTCTATTCAGCAGTATTTTTACAGATTTTATTTGGGCTTTCATTTCATGTTAGGAAAAGCAATATCATGCTTGGATTTTGAGAAAGCTCTTCATTTTGGTGCTTTTTTTTTGACACATTGTTTGTTTTTGATGCATAAGGTGTATATGATCGACTTTGGACTGGGGAAGAAGTATAGAGACCTTCAGACTCACAAGCACATTCCGTACAGGTAAGATTCTCCCTTGAGCTGCCTTTCCCTGAATTGTCATGCACGGATTTGTATCATTGCCACTTTCTATCTGTAGACACATTATGATCATCAAATTTTCTGGCAGAGAGAACAAAAACCTCACTGGCACGGCTCGGTATGCAAGCGTCAACACTCACCTCGGAGTCGGTAAGAATGTTGTTTTTTGTGATGATATTCCTGCCACTGTATTATTTGGGCCTGATTCTTAGGTGCTTTCTCCTGTATATTGACAGAACAAAGTCGAAGGGATGATTTGGAATCACTCGGCTATGTACTTGTGTACTTCCTCAGAGGAAGGTAGAGCCTACAGCAACCACTATAGTTTTTCAACTTCTCCAGATTTTTTCAGTATCTTCGTTTTCTTCTTTAACATCTATTTTGAACAAATACTTCTTTTCCTTTATTTTTTGCTTCAGCCTTCCCTGGCAGGGACTAAAGGCTGGAACCAAACACCAAAAGTATGACAGAATTAGCGAGAAGAAAGTATCAACACCTATAGAGGTATGAAAATCACCATCAATCTGTTAGGCTGCACACGACCAAATATGGTTTTGGTTTGTTGTCTTTAAACTTATTTGTACCCCTTCTGGAAATCCATTATGAGGGTTAAGATCTATCGATGGATTTGTAGCAAATGGTTAGGAGCTATTATATGCTGATCCTCCCAAATCGTATTAGAACTACCCACTTCAAAGGTCCATTTAGTTGAAAGCTACTTAGAACGGTGTGTCCCCACGGAAGATACAATTTGGATAGGCTACAGCCTACAGTAGACTAACCAGTGTAAAACATGGTCATATCTTACCATGCCACTTCGTTGGAGTTGGCCCTGGGGCACTATATAAACTTTTGGGTTATTTCTGACTCAAAACTGGTTCTTAGAGTTTAATTTCTACTCATGGTTTCTGGGAAATGATTTGGTTGCAGTATAGGATGGACTCTTGTAACACTCTGGTAGGAAACAAAAGTCTCTTTGGTATCAGACATGATCGTGTCCCATTATTGTGATTTTCGCTAATTTTGCAATGTGAATGATATGTCTTGATGTGTACGCAGGTCTTGTGTAAAAGTTGCCCATCAGAATTCGTTTCGTACTTCCATTACTGTCGGTCCCTACGATTTGATGACAAACCTGATTACTCTTACCTCAAGAGGCTTTTCCGTGACTTGTTTATCCGAGAAGGTCCTTTATCCTGCTTTTTTATCCTTGCTAAAGTTTCTCATCTTCGCCCAGTTTCTTTATTTTCGTTTCCTCTTACAACTTTTGAACCATGGCACAGGTTATCAGTTTGATTATGTATTTGACTGGACAGTGCTAAAATATCCTCAGACTGGTTCCAGCTCTAGCTCCAGTTTAAGGACAAGGGTAATCCAATATTTTGGCTTAAGTTCCTTCTCTCTTGCGTTCTTTTGCTTATGCAAGTGTTATCTTTGCTTATTTTTTTCCAGCATCCCACCGGGAAACCAGGGCTAACTGCAGGACCATCTGCGGAAAAACCAGAGAGGATCTGTGGTAAGTTCCCAGTACCCTTTAGGTCTTTTTCAAAATCTGCAATAGTTTCACTTATTGCGCAAATGTTTCATTTTGGGAAGCTGTATATATGGAGAATTTGAGAATGACTGAATCATTGATAAAAGCATCTTATACATCAACGAACAACACCATGCTCAACTGTAGGTTGTAACTGCAACTTGTTCTGCTACAGCGTTTTTCGCAGATTAAAGTTTTTAGCTTTTTCATGGTGTAGGAAAAGAAGTTCGAGATAGATTCTCGGGTGCGATTGAGGCCTTCTCCCGTAGGCACCCTATAACTTCTACCCCACGTGATCATTCAAGATCCCGAAACTCTGATGACGGGCCTCTGTCTAAGCATGCAGTATATTACCTTCTTTTTTCTTTGACTTGTTCGTTTGCTCCTCTAGACGGCTCTGATTATATTGCTATACTGTTTGCAGCAGCAGCACGGGGACTCGGAAAGAGCGGGCAGTTCCACCAGATATGGAAGCTTATCAAGGAGAGCTGTGGCTTCAAGCTCTCGGCCAAGTTCTGCAGGTGGACCAAGCGAGAGCAGAGCCTCTAGCCGGTTGGCCTCATCCAGTGGCAGCGTTCATCCCTCAACCAGCCAAAGAATCCATTCTGGAGGATACGAATCCAAGACCTCGTCTTTCTCCCGCAAAGCTATTCCTAGGAACGTTCATGATGATCCGATAAGGAGCCTCAAGCTTCTCTCTATTCGGAAATGAACTCAAACACAAACATATACCGATACTCGATGAGTCTTGCCAAAGATCATCAGACGAAACGTGGAAATTTTCTTCTACAAGAAGAGGAGAATCTTGGAACAGTTTCATATGCTCGAGTCTTTTGTGTATACGGAAACGGTGGAAGTAGGAAATTGTCGGTATTTACAGGTAATTTCAAGCTAAAGCTGCAGAGATATGCTCAGTTTTATTCCCTCAACCTCCCTTTGTTCTTACCCTTCTAGAGAATTATATGTTGTCAGTGTAAAGCATCACCCTCTCCCAAAAAAGAACCACAAAACAAAAGGTGGGGGAGTTTCATGTAAACGGTGAAACTATATTCTTACATGCGACTTTGATCCATCTGTAATAAAAATGTTGCATTCAATTTTATTTATTTACTTTTGACAGCCAAGTTTCTTGGCTCACAATGAAACAGAGCAATTGAAAGTTGCAGAAAAAAGTGTGCAAGAAACCATTACTACATACAGGAACGCCTTAAAAAAAAATCAAACTGCAGAAGACCCATCTTGAATAATGTTCTTCAGCTCATGCATTTCTAAGGGCTGCCAATCTCTTCTCCAGCTCATCAATGCCAGAACTGAAACCAGGCCGTACGGACAAAAAAAGTATGAGAAAACAATCATGGGTGACTATGGAGGTCAGGTTTTGCATCAAACACTGATCTAAAAAGATGTGTTGATGGAGAGATGAATCGCGGGTATGGTTTAGAGTTATCAGATAAAGATCGATACATCTTTGCAGATATATCGATCGAGAAAACGATGCATAACTGAAGAAAAAAACAGTAGTAGAACTTTGATTATACTGTCATGGCTAATATGCTAGTTGTCTCGATGGTCAACCCGAATGCAAGTATTGTCGGGTTTGTTCGAGCAAAGTGTATACCTGCCAACATCCTCCTCTGCTTTCTTCCCGGCGATTTTACCTTTTGGAGCGGATGATAGCTGCCAGAGACCAAACAGACAACAAAAAAAAAGTCAATCGGAGGAATCTTTGGAGCCGAAAGAAATGCAGAAAGTTAGACTTGAGTGGCTGAAAACAAACCTGCGAGGCAACATCGACGCCAATTTCATCGAGCACCTACCCAGCAAACAGAACATTGTTCAATGTCTTGGTGGTAGCGGTACTATAATTCGACGGGTAAAAACAGACATGTGCTTACCTGGTTTGTCAACTCTTCAGTCTCGTCTTCGGCTTCATCGTTGTCCAAAGCATCGTCTATGGCATCTGACATCATTTCGGTCTGACACCAATATGCACCACACGAAATTTGCGGTCTGAGGATTTCAAAGAACATATAGCTTTCCAGTTGGCAGGGAAGAGATCTGATTGGATACTTACAGTCATATCCATCTGAGCCGACTGTTTCTGAAATTCCCTTATAACCTTAGCTTGCTTCGCTGGTTCCATTTTCTGGAAATATCAGACGAACTTGTTAATTCAAGAACAAAAGTTGTACCCCGAAACCAAATTACAAAAAAATGTGTTTTGACGAATTGACGAGTTCCATCGAGATTTATCTGATGAATCCGTAGGAATTGAAAGAAAAGACACGAAAAAAAAAACAGTAATCAGATGAGACTGACCTTATTCATCGCTGCCATTGCCTTCGTGGCACCTTTCATACCGGCGGCAACTGAGGTATGCGCATGCATAGCCTGAACAACAACACGATGAATGATCCAAAATATACGTATATGAAATTTCCAAAGAAACAATATACTTTCGAGTAATTACTATGGAACAATGAGAGAGGTTTTCATTGAGACACCTGTGTATGAGTAGCCACACCCCGCATTTGAGCTCGACTGCCTTGTAAGTTGGCTATTTGCTGCCTTAGCCTGATTAATTGCCGGGCCAGGATCTTAGTCGCTCCCTACAAGGAATTGACGAACCAAAAAACAAAAAATTAGGGAAGCTCAATCAGAAGTATGACGTAGACATATTACCTAACACAAACCCCAGAAGAACCAACCAGCAAGGAAAGCTCAAATTACCTCGTTCCCCGTTTTAGCTGTTCTCTTTATCTCGGCCACGAGCTTTTTTTCCTATCGTCATGATAAAAACTATATCAGACATCTCCAGAAGACATTTTGGGGATAAGATCCACACAAGGAATGGCGTGCTCATACCTCCAGTTGCAGGCCCCCGATTTCCCTTTCAATCCCTGAAAAGAGGACAATCTAATCAGTTTAGCGAGTAAAAGTTGATGGATAAGAGATAACGATCGAGGAAACTGTTCAGCACATTGGTCAGCAACTGGGATGATGAATCAATCCAAAAGCAAGGATATATTTTTTTTAATCATGGAACGAAGCCCGGCTAGATGATCAATCCTTCCCTTTCAATGCCATTGCAGTGATAACAAGAACAATACCTCTCGTAGCTTGTGCCATTTCTCTCTTGCTCTCCCGAAGTGCCTCTGCAATCACCAAAAGGGCAAACAAATCCGGTGAGTGGATTCGATCTGTTTCCTTGATAACGGATTCTCGATTCAGACGGGGAATTCTCCAGTTCAACCCAATCACAAATACAGATTGTAAAATTCACTTAGAATGTGATCACAATCGCCAACAGACTACAAAAGAAGTCAACTTTAGAAGAGGTCAGAGAAACCCAGATGATCAAATCGCCAAACCCCCAAAAGGAAGAACAACCCTTTCGATCAGAAGGTATGTATGGTTGGTTCATGGGGTGAGTGATCAAATCTAACAATCTTGCTTGATCATCTGTTGACATGACATGTCCCCATGTGATGTCGGTGCAGGTTAAGTCTTTGATTGATGATGCTAAAACTGGGACCCCCATTAGCGTGTCCAAGAACTATTCCAGTATCAATGTTGCTTGTGGCGGTGGTATGCCGTCTGTGTTTCTGGGAGGTGGTACTCCCCCGTTATCACCTCGGAGCTCATCTGGCTCTCCTCGTTTCTCAAGGCAAAAGACAAGTCCTTCATCTCTACATTCTCCACTGAAATCAGTCAAGGGGCCAAAGCGTGAAGTTATTCCTCAGGTTGAATTCTCATTTTCCGCTGTTCCTCGTGTGAATATATTACTTCTGAGAGTGATGTGTAACAGATGGAAGGGAATTGCTGTGCTGTATATCTTGATTCTCTTTTCCTCCCACTCCTTCAAACTCTAATTCGGTTTTTTCTTAGAGAAATCTCTGATTAGGTCTTTTCATGTTTAGTAACAGGATTGGTCATCAAAAGTTATTTCTAAATTGTTTGCTTAGACGCAGAACGATGAGTACTAAACCCTGCTGAAGATGTTCATGTTCTCTGCTTCTCTTCTCTTCCTCAGGCGTTGAATTCGTCAGGACAACGAAATCGGGAATCCTTAACGAGATGGTTTCAGAACTTCAGAACGCGAGATTCTGTTCGAATGAATGAAACACAGAGAGAGATTTGGTTGCGAGAAGCCGACAAGTTTAGCGGGTTATCGATTACGCAGTTTCTCTTGGGTAACTTTATTCACCCGTCTCGAAAACCATAACGAGAAATTTTCGTTGTGAATATAATTTTTTTTTATGTAATTGTAAATATAGTTTTGGGTGACGCTTATAACTGAGTTTTCCAATTCTTAGAATTCTTCAAAATTTGTGAGCAAATAATATTTTTATATTTAATCCATCTGGCTTCATCCCGAAAGAAAAATCTAATCCAATCCTACAAAGTCACAAGATCCTATTTTAATGCGGAAATATCTCCGCATTAATATCATTAAAAAATAATATATTTAACAGTTACAATCTGATAATTGCAAAAGAAGATACGTATAATAAAAAAAAACGGATGAATGAACAAATGATTAAACATATTTAAAAAAAATCATAAGCTTTTAATGGTATAAATGAGAGGATGAATTTTCTGGATATATATTTAGTTAGTACAATGAAAAGTTATTATATTTCGTTAGCATTTAGGAAACTTTTATTATTAATTGGTAATTAATTCGATATTTAACGAGAAATACAGAGATAAGGATGACGTGTGCAGTTGCACTTTGCAGCCCGTTCTCGTTGACTTTTTCGGTCAAAGATGAGGAAAAAGCATTCCCACTTCAGTATTAAATACCCTCGCGAAGCCATCACTTCATAACTTTCCGGGAAAATCTCTCCGTTTTTCCTTTGTCTCGACCCTCATTTTTCTCTCTCTCCGATATCTTGGTCGGAATATCCTGTTCTTCTGCAGAATTGGCAACGGGTCCTCTCTGTAATCGATTTCTAGGTGTGGAATGAGTAGAAGATGTTGTAGGGAAGAAGAGCGCTTGAGATTTATATCTGATCACCTTGTTGCTTATTTTGCATATCGATGGAATTCGAAAACTAGGGTTTTTCGATCTGACCTTCCACTCGCGTTTTGATCTACGCTGTTACCTGTTTTTGCAAAATACCCTTTCTGAAGTCGATAGCGGTTTTCGATTTGTCAGAGGTGCTGTTTGGATTTTGAATCCCTAGGGTTTTGCTGCGGTTTCACTACCTCCGATTGAGTTTAGATTTCGAGAAATCAGGGTTTTTGCGTAGAGTTACTCCTTATTGATTCAGGAACTTGAGAAACTAGGGTTTTTGTGCCGGTGAGTTACCGCTCCGATTGATTTTGAGGAAACTGGAGACATAGGGTTTTGTGTTGCGGTTTCGTGGCTCCTGTTGTTTTCGGTGATATCTGGAGTTAGGGTTTTGTGGCAGTTGTGGTTCTCAGTTGATGAGATAGTGCACAATGGATATTGATGAGGTTGAGGATGTTCATATTTTGGATCCTGAGCTTTTGCAGTTACCGGGTTTGTCTCCACTTCCACTTAAAACAAGCCCTCAAATTGCTGAAGAGCTTTTCTCTCACTGGCTTTCACTTCCAGAAACTGGCCGCTTGGTACTCTCTCTCTCTCTCTCCATTGTTTGAATGATACACACATGGTTCTTTCTCTTTTGCTCCAATTGCAAGTTTGTGTGGTTGCCCTTAATTCTGGTTTCTAATGTGTATACCTGTCTCTGAACCCAGAGTATACACACAAGGTTTTGTATTCCCGCTAATTATAATTGCCCACTGTTAATGAGAGGGTGTAAAATGCTAGGGTGATTTAAAAAATACAGGGTGTTAATAGTTCCTGTCAGGCAAGAAAAGGACTTGTATTTGTTTAACTGTACAAATTTTGTCTTTGATTCTGGTAAATGTTAGGTTGGGTATGGTTCATCGGCATGTGAAAACTCATGTAGGTCTCTGAGGCTTTATAGGTGCTTCTCAAACATCTGAGAAGATAGTGTTAGTGGATGCTTTATTATGTTAGTTGACACATGAATGTCATGCGATACAATAATCTTGCTTGATCATCTGTTGACATGACATGTCCCCATGTGATGTCGGTGCAGGTTAAGTCTTTGATTGATGATGCTAAAACTGGGACCCCCATTAGCGTGTCCAAGAACTATTCCAGTATCAATGTTGCTTGTGGCGGTGGTATGCCGTCTGTGTTTCTGGGAGGTGGTACTCCCCCGTTATCACCTCGGAGCTCATCTGGCTCTCCTCGTTTCTCAAGGCAAAAGACAAGTCCTTCATCTCTACATTCTCCACTGAAATCAGTCAAGGGGCCAAAGCGTGAAGTTATTCCTCAGGTTGAATTCTCATTTTCCGCTGTTCCTCGTGTGAATATATTACTTCTGAGAGTGATGTGTAACAGATGGAAGGGAATTGCTGTGCTGTATATCTTGATTCTCTTTTCCTCCCACTCCTTCAAACTCTAATTCGGTTTTTTCTTAGAGAAATCTCTGATTAGGTCTTTTCATGTTTAGTAACAGGATTGGTCATCAAAAGTTATTTCTAAATTGTTTGCTTAGACGCAGAACGATGAGTACTAAACCAGATAAAATACTCATTTTGGCATTTAATTAGACTTAGATAGAAATAAAATGGTTTTCTGAATAAAATGGTAAGCTTGCACTTTTTAAGGTAATCAATTTGTTTTTAGAACAGTTTAAGCGGAAGGCTTTTAATGGATTTTGTGTTTTAGTTTCATTTGTTTTCTTAATTGTCTATTATTTTTTGCAGTTTTATTTTCAACATGGGCGTCCTCCAGCGAAGGAACTAAAGGAACAATGTATATTGATGGTTGATCAAATTTTCAGCAATTATATGGACAGACTTCACATGGATGGTGATGATATTTTAGCTCAATTTCACCATCGTCATTATTATTATTATTTTCCTTTAGAAATTTTAAGGTCAATAAGTTGATCTTATGAATATATTTTGGTTCCTGTGCAGAATTCAAATTCATTACAAAAGAAGTCTGTAAGCTGCCATCTTTTCTTTCTTCCTCACTTTTCAAAAAGATAGACACTGATGGCACTGGTGTAGTTACGAGGTAACATCTTTTGTGCCATTCTTTAATATAATGTCTGTTGATAACTTGTGTAAAATAATTAGCATGTCAATAGCTTTTTAGTGCTAGACTTTATATCCGCTTATGCACCACTGTTTTGTATGCATATGTATATTAGTTAGTTGAAAAATATTTAAGGCTGCTATAGAACTTCTGGTGCTTGGGGTATATAATCTTATGAGTCTTCATTCTGATAAAATGTGTTTTGTTAATTAATAAAAAATGATTAAATACAACAGTACAAGTACAACTTTTGGCGATTGATTTATATGTTCTCATGGACCAGTTCTTTAATTAATCAATTGAAACATATGTACATCAACAATATGGCATTTAGTTGTTTGATTTATATCCTCCTCTGCACCATGTTGATTCCTTCCTTGAACTTAGAGCTTTCTTGACACATGAGATAGGGTGCTTGATTGGTGTTCCGCTAATCCCTTGGTAATTATATGTAGGGATGCATTTATCAAGTATTGGGTTGATGGAAATATGTTAACCATGGATACAGCCTCGCAGATATATAATATTCTACGGCAGCCGGGTTGCAAATACCTAAGACAGGTCTTTTTGTAACCCTTCTCTCTAGTTTATTTTCCTACGCTGATGTTCTGTTTTATTTGATGTTGTGTTTCTTTCTCTATATTTAAATTCATTGTGTTGAATATCTAGCTTTTATATTTTTCTGAATTTTGGATACAGGATGACTTCAGACCAGTTCTTGATGAGCTTCTGGCAACTCATCCTGGCTTGGAATTCCTGAGGAATACATCTGAGTTTCAAGAGAGATATGGTATGAATTCAGATGTTTCTTGAGATTTGATATTTATAGTGTTAAATATCAACTATATCTTGACATGACAAGCTGGATAGGATAATCCAGTTCATACCCGTGGTCTGTGCAAAATGAATGGTGTTCATTTCATTCTGTAAATTATTACTTATATTCATGTATTTGATATTCAAAACCCAGTTGGCTGAACATGAAAGTGAAAAGTCATTTTCTTTACTGGAGGAACACTTCCATTAATCAGATTCTGATATTTATTGTTGTGGATGTTTCTTTACAATAGCTATCAATATTAGTTGAAGACTGATGGCGCATAACATATCCTATATCTTAACATATCCTATATCTTCTGCGTGTTACAGTTTGTTACCTAAATTCATTGTGTAAGGTTTTTGCTTGTACTTATTTCTTTTATTATTGTATCCTTTGTCGTTTACCCAGCTGAAACCGTCATCTACAGAATATTTTACTACATAAACAGATCAGGGAACGGTTGCCTTACACTAAGAGAGCTGAAACGTGGAAATCTTATTGCTGCTATGCAACAAGCTGATGAAGAAGAAGACATCAATAAAGTTCTTAGGTGAGTTTATTTTCTTGTTCATCATTTTCTTCTGAACTCCCTGTGTATCCTTCTGAAACTTACTATTAAAAATCATTTATAACATAGTTTTTAAAAGATTTCGAATAAAATACTTATTTAAACTAAAATCATACGCTCTTGAAACCAAAATATTCCTGCTTTATGGGTTTTATCCCATTTGTTTAAATGCCAGAACAAAGGCACTACATAATTAAGTCTTTCTGTGTAGCATAACATATCCTTTGATTTCAGGTACTTTTCCTACGAGCACTTCTACGTCATATACTGCAGATTTTGGGAGCTTGATGGTGACCATGATTTCTTTATCGACAAGGAAAATCTCATCAAATATGGTAACCATGCCCTCACCTACAGGATTGTTGATAGAATATTTTCACAGGTTGGTTGGTCCTGAGATGAAATTTCTGGCTAACAGCTATTTTGCAGTGAAATTACCACTTAATGTGATTTTTTTCCCTTGACCATGACTCATTGTATGGCTATGTATCTCAGATTCCTAGGAAATTTACGAGCAAAGCCGAGGGAAAGATGGGTTATGAGGATTTTGTTTACTTCATTCTTGCTGAGGAAGACAAGTCAGCTGAGCCTAGTCTTGAGTATTGGTATGGTTTTCTCCCCCCCCCCCCCCCCCCTCTTTCCCCCTTTTGTTTATTTATCCACCTGCTTTGTCCTTGTTTTTCAGTCAATAACTAAGCCAGAAAGTTGTGATATATGCGGCAATGACCATCAAATGTTTCTGCTTTGTTTGAAGTCCCTAACTTTGATGTGCAGTGCCCTTGCTTGCAGTTGCTCGTTCACTAGTTTGTTGGTCATTATTCACATTGTTTCACAAACTTAGCATAACTCCTTTTGAACATCTGATGTGGCATATGCTTTTCTTTCATCATGGATTTTGAACATGGCTTGATAAACATTAAATCTCTGGAATACTGGTTGATACTGTCCTTGCAGGTTCAAGTGCATAGACTTAGATGGAGATGGCGTGATTAGGCCAAATGAAATTCAGTTTTTCTATGAAGAGCAATTGCATCGCATGGAGTGCATTACCCAGGAACCTGTTCTTTTTGAGGATATACTATGTCAAATAATTGACATGATCGGACCAGAGGTTTTGTTTCGGACAAAAACTTTACTTGTTTGATAATCTTGAGGTATTTTGGGGTTTCCTTTGATTTCAAATAACCATTCCACTGATTCTTTCAGGAGGAGAATTGCGTCACACTCCGTGATATTAAAGGATCCAAACTTAGTGGGAATGTTTTCAATATACTCTTCAACCTGAACAAATTCATGGCCTTTGAAACTCGTGACCCTTTTCTAATTCGCCAGGTAATTTTATATTTCCTCTTCAGTGTTTCCTGTTGTAAGATCCCGTGGATGCTTTAACCTTTTCTGAAACCACATTCAACAGTGGCTGTGATTGCAATGGCCGCAACCACTGTTAGAACCCCAGAAGCAGCGGCCTCTGAAAAATAGATGTAGGATATAAAAGCCATTGTCTTTGGACTTCAATATTTACGATAGACTGATTCAGTGACTACAAAAATGCCACATGTTACTAAAACTTGCAAAACATTTTGAAATTTATCAAATTTTAGAATAATCGTGTATCAAAAAAATTTCTGTAGGAAAGAAAGCTAAGAACTTAAAAATCATTTAAAAAAATCTAGTTCATTCTAGAGTCCTAGACCAGGTTGAACTTGTAAATTAGTTTTACATGAAGATCAAGTGCGATCAAAAAATCTGAATTGGTGTTTATTAGCAACTTTTAGTATTCTTAAAAGTGTTGATATTCTTACTACTGATAATCCACTGGACGAAAGCTGTTCCACTTGTCGTCTACTACGGCTAACATTTTTTTTCGAATGTGCCTCTGCCGACTGTTCGTGGTTGTACTAACTGAGGCTATTGAAAAAGGTGAAAGATTTGGTCTCCAATATTTGTTGTTGCAGGAAAGGGAGGATCCTACGTTGACAGAGTGGGACAGGTTTGCGCAGAGGGAATACGTGAGGTTGTCAATGGAGGAAGATGTAGAAGAGGTCTCAAATGGAAGTGCTGATGTATGGGATGAACCTCTCGAACACCCATTTTAGCCCTTAGAAAGGTAAGGTTTCGCTGAATTCGCATGCGTATGTGAAGTTGCAAATGCATGTTTGTTGATATAGATAAGTCTGTTGAATTTGGTGGCACAAGGAACCTGATTTTGGCTTCTAGGCAGTGCTTTAACAATATACGATATATAACTAACCTTGTAGAAGATAAGGAAAAATGTCAAGAACCCACCAGAATTAGGACTGAGCTTGCACATGTTGCCAAGAGTGAGTTTTGCTTTCCATGAGAAAAGAGTAGGAGGGGAGCTGATAGCTGAAAAGTCGACGGTATCCTTCTATCCAAGTAACGCTGTTTTCGTTGAGAAATCCAGCAGTAGTGATCAGAGTTTTTCCTCTGCTTCTTCAGTTCCTTTTTGTGTGTGTGTGTGTGTGGATCAGTCTCTAGTATCTACACTTTGATGTAAAGAGAGGCTAGATTGGATCTTCTTTTTCTTCTTTGGTTTTTGGTGGCATTTGGCCATCAAAAAAGAAAAAGAAGCTATAATTCATTTCATATTGAGAAAAGAGTGGGTTGCTGCTCATGTGATCTCTTTCTCAGGAATCGGCGTTCCCTCTGTCATTTTCTTGGGGAAGAAGAAAGAAGAAATGGCTCACAATATCCGCGAGAGACTTGAGAATCGGTCGGCGGTCGGCCTCCAGAAACTTCCGACAATGGACTTTATTTCCAAAGAGCCTTCTTTCATGTGAAGTTTTTGTCCTTTTTTGTTCTTGGTGTTTCATAGTTTTCCAGGTTGAAACTCTCTCTCTCTCTCTCTATATATATATATATATATGTACGTCTGTATATATTTTTTCTTGGTAAACACTATTTCATAATGAAAAAGGAAGAACCATGTACAACAAAAACGAACTTAGAAGAGGCTTTTGGTAGAGTACGGGTGGACTTTTGTTCCGTGTTATTTCTCTTTTTTCTCATCCAGAGAAATATTTGTTAGCAAAGATTATTATCGTTATAATAGTTGGAACTGAACAGTCAAAGCGTAAGCGCTGTGGATGATAATAATTCGTAGAATGTGATTTGATTATTGAATGTTTTCGTGATTATGTGTTTCTTGTTAAAATTGATCCAGGTGATCTTGTGATTACGTACCGTATATACATCGATTTAAATTGGCAAAATCTTTCTTATAAATATAATTGTAAATGGTCAACTAACCAATGTGAGAGATTGTGAAACCTGAAAAAGAGAAAAAGAAAGAAGAAAAAAGGGGAGGGGAAAGATTATATGGGCCCAATTGTATTAGGCCCATTAAAGCTAGATGCGGTCCAATCCGATTCACTGTTTCCGACGCGACGTGAATTTGTACCACTCGCATCCATGGCGCGTGGACGTCACCGCTCCAAAACGGCCGGACTATAGTCCACCGATTTCGGCTTTTTTCCGAAAATTTAGAATTACAGCGCGTGAGAGTTTCTTATGTTTTTAGCTTTTGTCACTTTATCGTTCTATTGTTTTCTTGATTTTTTTTTGTTTTTTTTTTTTTTGTGTAACTGTCAACCTTCCTCTTTCCAAGATAAATGTAGTACTTAAATTTACCTTCGGCGACCAAAAAAATTACCTTCGAAATTTTGTTATGCAGAAAATAAGAGAGGATTTATCACAAGCTCGTATAGAAAATTAACCCTTTTTTCATAGCAACCGGTTTTGGACTATGGCGTATATATGATGGAAAAATGTAATGCACAATGTTCCAAAATTTATTTATTTTTTAAAAATCATTAATAGTGATATAATTATTAAAATGTTATAATCATGATAAAATAGAAGTCAATAACAATTATTTGTTATTATTGATTCAATAAGTCGGTATTAAATAAATTAAAATCAAATCTATCAATAAAACTCTTATAAAAAATATTTATAAAAAATCATAATTATTAGAAGATTTATTTTAAAATTTTAAAAACTCAAGTATATTTTTTATTGATAATTAAATATACTGCATTTATAAAATTTTAAGATAATATTCGCTCTTAAGCATACAATTACATATAATTTTTTTAAAAGAGAATGCACAATTATTAATCAATGTATTATTTTATCTATTTTTATTTTAATTATTAATTATTAATTATTATTAAATCATTTTTATTATATAAAATTTTAATTTTTAAAATCATTAAATAATCTTACTATTAGTATTTTTATTATATAAATTTATAATCATTATTAAATAATATTAATATGTAGGGGGATTCCGAAAAAAGGAATATATATATATATATATATTCATTTTCGAGGGAGGATAAAAATAATATTTCAAGTATAATTATAAGTGGATATTAAAAAAAATCAGCTTTTCTGATCAGTAAATTGGATATTTAAATCCGTTATCTGTGGATTCGTGGGTATCCGATTTTGTAGGTATCCGAAAAACAAGTACTCAACTCTGAATAAAGACGAAAACGAGTGTAAGAAGTTGAAAACGAAGACAGGTACGAATTTTATTTTCTCAAAACGGGTACTCATGGATACCCGTAAATATATAAAAATGATCAAATATCCATATATTTTTTTAAAGAAATTATTTATTTAAATATTAGATTTTAACTTTTAAAAATTAACATATATATTTAAAAAACTTCTATAAATCTATATATATCAAAGATATATAATTTTTTATATTTTAAACATATTTTGAATTAAATAATATAATTTTACTTATATTATTTTTAAAAAAATTATTTTACGGGTACAGATACCCGTCTCTTAGTCATGGATATCCGGTCGACGAGTTTCCGATGTTAATGAGATAGAAAATGAGATATTGTTTTCATGAAACCTACAAAAACGAAGAAGAAAATGAGTATCTCCAAAATCGCGGATATCGACCCGTGCCCAACCCTACCGACGAGAGGCTGTCTTATAATTGTGAAACAAAACCTCAAGCATGTGCCGGATATATAAAAACATCAGATATTGAAATCAATATTTAGAAAGAAAAAAAAACCTTTAATTTATTTTATTTCTCGAGAATTGTTTGCCTAAGTTTTACATAAACCACCATATGAAAGCATATATATAGAGAGAGAGAGGGAGGGAGGATAAATCTCTCTCCACAATGAGAAAAGAAAACAATAAGGTTGGGTATCAATCACCAGATGGGAGGGGGAGGGTGGGGGTTTTAATAGACAGGAGCTGCGAGGTCATCCTCCTCCTTGTTCTCTCCACAACGCTTCAGCAGCTGAAGCTGTCGACGCAGATGCAACACCTGCAAATTCATCCCCACCACCACTTTTCTCTTTTACTGCTTCTTATGAAATTGTCACCATATATATATATATATATCATGAAAAAGCTTATTGGTAGTTTCTCGTTATCCATTTAGTAAATGATTCAGGGCATTTTCCTAGAGATTTTCTACTCTACGTGGGTTTGGAGCTTATGCATCTATATAATTCGAAGGTATCAGATCACGAGATAACTAATGCCATTGCCAAGATACTCAGAGTAAGTTAATTATTTACCTCTTCTTGAAGCAATGTGGGGAGGCTAACCATTGAAACGAGCTGTTTCATTTCGGACACAAGGGTTTGCTCTTTGATGCCAGACCATGTCTGCGGAGGCAAAGCCATCAGAAGCACCGTGAACACATCGTTTCCAGCTGGGTACACCGACTCTGGACCACAGTCACAGCATGTTGGATCGGCTTGTGTCGATGGCACCAGAAGGTCAACCTGTTGTTCGCTCCCGTCATTGACCACGACCCCTGACACCACCGTGACAGCCTCCTCTCCCTTACCTTGAATCAAGGAAGTGAAATCAATCTCATAACGCATAGTTCTGATAGAGCAACCCGAACCCGTTCATTTAGTTTTTTTCCTTTCTTTTATTCAACTGCTTCAGACAACAATAAGGAGATGGAATAACAAACGGAGGGTTTCAGGGCACAGTGTTATGATGGCAATTTAAGCATATTAGTCGAAGAAGAAACAAATAATCAAGTTATCCGGACCAACATACCTTTGATGCATTTCACGCACGTTTCTCGACAACAAAACTCCTTTGACATGTTGCCAGATAAAACTTCAGCTCCTTGGCAACAGACCTTCGCAGCGACGTATGGCAGATTGTCTTCGTAACCCACAGATGGTAAGAACTTGTTCACATGCTTGAATAGTTCACATTCATGTACTTGTTTCAGTACCTCTTGCTGCAGTTACATGAGTACGAGGTTAGACAGTCAAGTCTACAATTTTCTTAGGGAGGAAAGAATGTGGCTGGACTTCGAACTAAAACGATAGACACATCACAAGGAAAGTGAGATTTAGAAAGGGAAATTACTTCGCTTAACCAACATTTAGGAGAGTTGGATCCAACTATATAATCTATATCTGCACGAACTTTTTCTTCTAACACGTAACTGCAGTCCAGAGCACACAAACCTTTAAGTTAAGCCTTGATTTCTCTTCTGCACTAAGATTTTGGTTTACATCCTCCTTCCTCCGAAGCTCAGCCACCCATCTGATGAATTGGTTGAAATTTGATGGAAGTGACTTGAAGACAACAGAAAGGATTTTCTCAACAGTATTCACGTGCTGCGAGCTTACAAGACGCGGAACATCTTCTGACAAATACTTTGCTATGCTGAGCCAGCTTTCATCCTTACAGCTCTGGAATTAATAAGACAAAATCATCATCACTCCGATTTAGTTGACAACTCATAGAGTATTATTACATGATACATGAAAAAAAAAAGGCACAAAAGTTCATGAGTTTATAAGAAAAAGGTTAATGTAATAGTATTGAAGTGGTGTCCCTGGTGGGGTTGTGTTCAGGTGGAAGCTAACATGAAGGTTGCATAGAATCAAGACATTTACCAGAGTATAAAGCAATCCCGGTTCTCTGTGAGGCCTAGATATAAGCATGAACCTGTAAGAAAAACAGAACATACAGCTGAGCAAAAGAAAAATATCATGTTTCCGGTCGTATTCTATAGGAGAAGGTAAATAAGAAAAACTATGTACCCTCTGCGGTGTCCTGTTGACTGATCAAGGCTGTCCATGGCTTCCCAAAGAAGTTTAAGCGGAACCCAGTGAGGAGGATACTTGAAACGAGCGACGTCAAGAATCAAAGCCATATCCCTTTCAGCATTATAGCCACCGATAGGTGAAAAATGACCAGTGCCAGTCTGCATTAAGGTTTTTTAGAAACCCAATCAACTTGGCGCTCAATGGAAAGACACTGGAAGTGCTCATTTTCTCCCAAACTTTGTAAAAGTCTAGAGTACAAAGGCCCAACTTATGGAGGCCAAGAGAAGTAAAATTACTTAGATGCCATACTATTGTTATAAGAAACAGAGATAAATATAGGTTCCAGTTAAGATGAAGGAGTTACCTGCTTAAATACCCCTCTGTTGTACGATGAAATGATATGGCAATTGTCAGAAGTTGAGCATTTTATCACGTAGTTACGGAAATCTCCGATGGTGCATTGACTTGTGCGGAAAGCTTCAACTTTTGCCCCTGAACAATGAGCCAAACAGACAACCTTTCCAAATGTAATGCCCTTGTCCCTAACTATTTCCAGTGGCTCGCAGCAGTCCAGCATAGATTCATCAAACCACCTCCAAGGCCCTATACGGAAAAAAAAAACACAAATTTTACAACCCACCAAAGAGGGCATGTTGCTTATTTAGTAAGTGTCCAAAGGAAGATGAACGCAGTACCTTTCCACTTTCGGCCAGGGTCAATAGAAAGAGCATTCAGAACCATTGAGAGGCTGGCCAAGCCACAATAAGCAGGCTCCGACTGCGTCTGAAAATAGGAGATCAACCTGAAAAAGCCTTCCATAGTGCCTTTCTGAAGCGCCTCATTGAAGATTTGCTACAACACAAAAAGAAAGTTTATCGCTCAAGATCATGTGCACCAGTATTAAAACCAACAAGCAGCAGGCCCCTTTCGTTCATGTAGCTAATTCAGACAATAATTCATTCACAGTTCAGTGGCACACACGCATGTATCCCTGAACTGAAGAAAAACATCCGAATTGGAAACGTTCAAGACAGTTTTTGACTAACCCCACGTTTTAAACTCATACCAGAACCCAAGATAAAAAGAGCAGACCTTACATACAAACTTGCAAGGCACAAATCCACGGAAAGCGTGTATAAATTCAATAATCTGTTGCAAACGTTTCCCAAAATTGCAATATAATACGGAATTACAACCAAACACATGGAAAACCCCACAAAAATCAGTAGCGGAGATCATGATCAACCAGAACCGGAAGATCATAGACCAAACAAAAACCTAGAAAACCGAAATTCTCATTTGAGTCAGTCCATAAGTCAAATTGGATCTTACCTTGCCCTCGGCAGAAGCGAAGTCTATCGCCGGAGGCGAAGGAAGAGAACGCCGATACAAACTCGCCATAGCCATTTCTCACGATTTCGATTGGGGAGGGTTTAAATCCGAGCAATCACAGAGAAATGCCAAAACTTTCGCCGAAAGATTCGAAAAAGAACAGAAGAGGCTTTATGAACTGCAAACTTTCGGCGGAAGATCCGATAATAGATTCGAAATGGAAAGTCGAGCCTTTCTATATGTACAGTCAGCCCTATCAGAGGAAAGAATTCAGACGCCATTTCCACATATTCTCTCTCCTCTCTCTCTCTCTAGTCAGAGAGAGAAAGAAGTTCGAGTCAATGAGAAAACGCCGTTAGCCTCCGCGTTAACGGCCGGTCCGGTTCGGTTCATGCGCGTCCATCACCAATTTTCCCTCTCAATAATGATTTGAATATAGTTTACAGGGGAACGAGACAAAAGGAATCGGTCAACAAAATCTTCGGTTCGGTTCAGCGCAAGCGGGTAAACAGAGGAGTGGTGATGACGCCGTGAGGTCATCGTTAAGTATCTTGTCAACGTTGGCGTACAATTGGGATAGAACCGGCCTGGTCAACGCCTTTGTCTCATACCGAGGGTCTCTCGTGTTGATTATATATCCAGTTGTTCCAATCAGCTTATCAAATGAAACAATATAATATATACAAAAATCATGTAATTGTTTTTATAATATGGTTTTTGGTAATAATTGTAGATAAGACAGCATAACGATCTATCCAACTTGATCTGATGTGTTAAGAGTATGATTTTTATGTGATTTTATGTACATTGTCCCCTCTCGCTGGCTACCAAATTTTAGGTTTTGTATAAAACCTCAATCAAAGAGGTTGATCCCCAACATAATTCGGACTATAACTTATAAATGAATAATTAGAGAAACCCATTGAGTTTGACCAATAAATGGTCCCTCTATTATTTGATATATATATATATATATATATATGCATAATTAATAAATTTACCACTTGTGAGCAGGTGTATTAATTTTTGGAATGTTTATATACAGTTGGCTGTGGAATTTAATACATTATATTTATATTGGACTGGCACAATGAATGAGAAGAATATTCAAACATGTCCCCCATTTTGTTTACCATTATACTTCCTCCGTTTCTTAATAATTGATGTTATAAATAAATTTTTTTGTTTCAAAATGGTTGTCATTTTAGATTTTTTAGATAATTTTTTTAAAATAATTTTCAATTTTATCCTCAATTTAAACTAATCAATTTTAATAAAACTTAGTCAATATTAATTATATTTCAGCTTTAAATAAGAGTATATATGATTTTTTTTTCTTGTGAAAAAAATTAAAACGTCTAACGGAGGAAGTATATTATTACCGTCGTCGTGAATACATTTATCTTTTTTTAATGAAAAATTTATCTAAATAGTAACATAAAACGAAAATAGTCGTCCGTAAATTACCGCTAGAATCTAGAAACATTTACATTGGCCATTTTAATAAAATTACCATTCACAGATATTTTTTTGTTTTTCACACACACACACGAAACCAACAAAATATATTAAATAAATAATTTAATTACACACAGGAAATAAAAGTGAAATCTCCAAGCAGAACAAAATTATTTTTTTTAAGCCGCCAATAATCCCACAACAGTAATTTACAAACAAAAAAAGAATCTAACATCTAGTAGTACTCATAAAGTGTGTAGAGCATGTCCTCATGAAGTTACAACAATAATAATTTAAAAAAATAAATAATTACTGAGTAATCATTCGTCGTAATTAGGGACGGACATGGAGTCGGTGGAATCTCGAGCTCTTCGGGAAGATCTGGAAGAGCCGCCGCCACCGTTAGCGGAATCTTTTGATTTTTTCCGCCGGGATTTTCTGGAACCGTCGGGGAGAATGTCGGAAGAATCTTTGGATTTGCGTGAAGATTTGGAATGGCCGTCCGGATTGGACGAACGACGTCTCGACGACCTCTCAGATTTTGTCGGAGATCCCAGATTTGATGGACGGTGGCTCCTCGACGATCTTGGAATTCCCGGCATATCCCTTGACCTTGTCGACTCTACAAATTTTTATTTTATTGATTTTAATTAGTTAATCACCCAAATAATCATATATGTTGCACTCAATATTGTAAAAAAATCAAGATTTTGTGTTTGATGCATAATAACTAGGGATGTCAAAATGAGTTGCCTCATAACTCAATTCGTAAATCAATCCATATTTTTCCAATCTTATCTGATAAATTTTGAATCCGAAAAAAAAAACGAACTAAACGAACTAGCTCGCCACGAATTCAACTCATAGCGAGCTAGCTCGGTGATCCCGCAAATTGGCTCACAAGTTAGAAAAAAAAATATATTATTTTTATTTTTTAAATATTTTTTAAATATTTTTTAAATAATTTTAAATTTTTTATATCAAATTTAAATATTTTTTATTATTTTAGAATATATTAATTATTTTTATAATATTTTTTATTATAATTAATATTTTTTTATTTTGTTTTTATTTTTTTAGCTCGCGAATTCTAGCGATCTAATTCGAATCTTAAATTTCTTGGTATGAAAAAAACGGTCTTAACGAGTTAGACTGAAAATGAGTTGGTCGATATGGTTCGTTAACATCCCTAATAATTATGCTGTGTTTTGGATAATTTACTTGTTATTTAATATTAATATTAGATATATATATATATATATATATATATTAAAAACAAGAAAATGGGTTAGAGGGGCGTCTTTATTATTAATATCCATGAGGGTAGAACTAAAAAAACAAATTAATTGTCGTTTAAAAAATTAAGAGGGTGAAAAAGGAGTAAAAAAAAAGTACCTTCGGACACCCACGAAGCATCCTCTTTAATGTCTCCGAGAGGCGCCGAGGAAAATCCACCCGGGTGGTTCTTGAAACCATTCATCTACATCACACATCAACATCCACATCCACATCAACATCAACAACTCGTTTATTTATATATATATAACACAATTAGTTATATTTAATCAATAATGAAAATAATATATTCTTTCTATATTATTTTATACCAATTAAATTAAATATAACACAACACGAATTAATTTTGACATACCCAGGTGGGTGAGTCGACGGCGCCTCCGTCCCAACCAATGTGAGCAACATGTTTTACATCTGTCGGATTTCCGATCTGCATCTCTGGTTCTTTTTCGTTTTCTTCAAACAAAAAATAATATTAAATAAAAATTAATTGAGTGAATTTTTCAAATTACGGAACGATACAACATATATGAATATGAACTCGAAATGGAAATTATAATAAATAAAACTCACCAAATATTTGAGAGATGTACCTAAGCCCCTTCAAGAGGCTCTTCATCTTGTAGTTCGACATTATAATTGATTACAAACAACAATTCCTCCCTCCACGAAAAAACTTATATAAAAAAATCAACTCTTTTTATCTGTTTTTTTTTTCCGCAGAATTGAAATGAGGTAACAAATCTAACGAGGAAAAAAAAAATTAAGACCGGAAAGAGTATTCGAAAATTTTCATTTTGATTCAAATGGGGAAAAAAACGAGTAATATGAATTTAGAATTCATTGACGAGGTCGAAGAGAAAGAAAAGGGAAAAACACTAGAAGGCGAAATAGCAAATAAAAAGGAGTGAAAACCCAAGATTTGTTTGTGTTTGGCAGTAAATATTAATTAAAAATAGAAAGGAAACAAAATAAAAAAGAAACTAATAAATTGAACGGTAAATTATCTTGTTCTTAATTTGGTAAAAAAACTGTAACGAGAAGAGGGCTCTCCAGTTGTAGGTAATGGAAATGCATGGCCATTAATCGATTTACAAATCACACTTTCTTATTTAAACAACATATTGAATTGAACGGACCCCACACACACACACACGATATATATATATATATATATATATATATATATATATATATATATA
>NW_010969548.1:3442042-3474007 GCF_000463585.1 Tarenaya hassleriana | reverse complement strand
ATCACCCCCACACACACACACACTATATATATATATATATATATATATATATATATATATATATATATATGAGTAGGTTAGAACTGATTTTATAAGAAGGAACGGTCCAAAAAGTTATATAAAAATAATAAATTTTGTTCGTTCGGTAAGAGTTTCAAGTACAATTTAAAAAGATTTTTATTATAAGGTTGGGAAGGCTTTAAAAATACGAAGTTTTTAAATGATAGGGTTTATTTATTTTGGCTTTAACGAAATACACTAGGGTTTAAAAAATAATGAATGTTATTAGACAGATTAAATAAAAAAAATCTAATTGTTCGAAGCATGTAAGAATTTGAAAATTTTCGGTGTATTTTTTTATACGTACATATATAATATACAACCAAAAATAGAATACATAAATTTATGTTATGTAACGAGGGAACAGATGCTTCTCTCTCAAGCTCCCGTGCTGTCCGAAGGGGCGGGCACCTCGAAGACATATGTTGAACTCAGAGTAGCCGTTCTCGGACATGCTCACGTACACAGACAACGCCACCCAAAAACAGAAACCCCATCGCTGAAGAAAGACTTTTTTCCCCCTCCAAAGAGAACAAATATCAAATTCAACACTATAAAAAAAAAGTGTGCCATGCATGGGGAAGGGGGGGATCACCATGGAAAGAGGAGAGAGGAGAGGAAACCCTCTGCTGGAATGGAGTAATGGAGAAGAAAGCTTCTGCCATGGCTTCTCACCGTCTCAGCTCGAAGCTCTGTCCGCCATTTGCAGAGCCATTCTCCGTCCTGTTGCTTTGGAGTCCTTGAAACTTAATATGAAGTTGAAGATTCTACGCAATGACGCCCTCCTTCGTTTCTTCGAGTCCTCTTGCCCTCAGGTTAGAGCTGATGAGGTATGAATCCTTTTCTTTTTTTGCAGTTCCTGTTAAAATATGATCAAAACAGGTGGCTGAGCTGCTGGTGACAAAAGCAATGCCAGTTGCAGTCAAAGTGGTGAGAGTAGTTTTACATACAGATTGGGAACTTTGCTGCTATGTGGGTTTCTCTCTCTTGACCAGAAATGGCCTTTCCTTCTCACATTCGCCGAGAGCTCACTCGACAAGACGGAAAAGATCTTTGCAGAGATGGAGCAGGCAGAGGTTTAACCCTCTCGCGAGACTCGCTTTTATAATGATTAAAGCCTTCTTCTTGTTCTACTACTTCACCCGGGTATGCCTCAAATTCCCTCACGTTATGTATATCCTGTGATCACCTGATTCAAAATCCCATACATACATGACGCATCTGCATGGACAGACAGATGAAAATACAGGAAACCCGACATGGGATGCGATCGGGTACTACGTGACCAACAAGGCTACCAGTCAGGAAAAGAGACAAGAGGATAGACCTCTTCTGAATGAAGGGATAATAGAGACCGAGAAGGAGAATGACAGGACACTTAAGCAACGTCTGATAAGCAAAGGTCTTAGAGTAACAGAGGATAGGCAAAGCAACACTTACAAGATCGAGTGTGATGCCGTGGTCATGGGTATGGGCTGTGGTGGAGCGGTTGCAGCCACGAATCTCGCGAGGTCAGGTCTGAGGGTGGTGGTTCTCGAGAAAGGTAATTACTCTGTGCCTCGCGACTACTCATCTCTCGAGGGCCCCTCCATGTTCGAGCTGATCGAGTCGAACGGGTTCATGATGACACAGGACAGGAGGTTCCAGCTCTTGGCCGGATCAACCGTGGGTGACGGTTCGGCAATAAACTGGTCAGCGTCCATTAAAACTCATGAACCAATCATCAAAGAGTGGTCTGTGGACAGAAAGATTGCAATATTCTCCAGCGAGGAGTACGAGATGGCCATGGATAAAGTCTGCAAGAGGATCGGTGTGACTGAGAGGCTGACCGGAGAAGAGTTTCAGAATCAGATACTGCGAAAAGGGGGCAAGAAGCTTGGCTTGGATGTTGAAACGGTGGCAAGGAACTATTCATCATGGAAACATGAATGTGGATCTTGTGCCTTTGGATGCACAACTGGAGACAAGAACTCAACAGACAGAACATGGCTGATTGACGCAGTCAACTACAATGCCGTGATACTAACACAGCGCATGGCTGAGAAGTTGATCTTGGAGGGCAACAGTGTCGAGCAAAGATGGGAAAGAGGCCGATGAAAGAGATGCTTGGAAGTGAGAACCTTTTTTTTTTTTTTATCAAAAGAAACCGAAAGGAGGCTTCAAATCAACGCCAAAGTCACGGTCTTGGCTTGCGGGTCGCTTAATACACCTTATATGTTGCTTTTGAGCTGGTTGAAGAATCCAAATATCGGTCGAAACCTCCATCTTCACCCGATTCTAATGGCATGGGGCTACTTCCCAGAAGAAAACCGAAATTCAGAGGAAGAGCACACGAGGGAGAGATAATCACTTCAATGCACATAGTGGTTCCAGATGAATCTGCAGCACCAAAGGCCATGCTTCAGACACCTGCTTTAGCGCCAGCCGCCAGGCATGTTTGCAGCTCTACTGCCATGGGTTTAAGGTTCAGACATGAAGGAGAGAATGGCCAAGTATGCAAGAACATCTCATATCTTTGCACTGGTCAGAGATGAGAGCTCTGGAGAGGTGAAGCTGAAAGACATTATCAACTACAAACTGATCAAGACCGATCAGGAGAATCTAGCTCTTGCCGTAAAATGGGCACAGAGGACCTTGGTTGCGGCAGGAGCTGAGGAGGTGGGCACATACAGTTCAGAGGGGTAGAGACTAAGATGCAAAGGGATCCACGAGGAAGATCGAGAGAAGTTCTTACGAACGGTAAGCGTAGCGGGTGGACCCGTCTCGACGAGCAAGAACTGGTGCCGTTCCATCTCGGCATCTCAGATGGGAAGTTGCCGGATGGGAAACACAGAGAAGGAGGGGACAGTGGACGGATATGGCGAGAGCTGGGAAGCAGAAAGCCTGTAAGTGTGTGATTCAAGCGTTCTGCCTACAGCTCTCGGCGATAATCCAATGGTCACCATTCAGTCTACCTCTTACTGCATATCCAGCAGAATAGCCAATGTGAAAAAATGAAATAAAAGCAGCAGCAAGCCATGGAGATATATGTACATAAGCAGATGTATGGTGAAGACGATTACCAGTTCTATATGGATGAAAGCTTTATGAAAATTGCGTCATGGAAAATATGGAGAGAAGACAATTCCACAACTCCACATGCAATTCAATCCAGAGCCGCAAGTTAGAAAACCGCCATTAATCTCTGCATCGAATCCAGCGAATCGAAAGGGCAACAAGCATTTAAACTTGATCGAAAGATCAAAGATCGGGCCATGAATATCTTCAAACAAGCAAGATTTTGCTACAACTTTCACAAACCCGAAACAGAATACGAATCCTTCTTGCGAACCGATACGAATTCACCATTCTTTTCATCTCAATCGAAATAAGTTCCGTCTCCAACAAAGCAAAGAAATAAAATCCAGCCTTCATGTGTTTCTCGGATTGAAGGAAATATCATAAAAACTCCTTCCAAATTCCAACCAACATTCGAATTTTAGATTCCGTGATCGTATTATGTGCGAACATGTTGATCGAAGAGCACAAATTTGGATCCACGAAAATTCGGGGGGAAAAACCGTGGAATCAACGCAGTTTCTGAATTGAAATTTCGATCCAATCCCTAATCGATATCGCAACCTAATGTACAAAATACGAAACCTACCCAAAAGGAAACATTTCTGTCTAATTTCGAAGAAGACGAAGAGAGAGAATCAACTTTACAGAGATGATAAAAATTAAGAGAAAAAAAAAAAGAGGGGACAAACCCAAAGAGAGAAGGAAGGTTTCGCTCTTAGGGCTGTAATTTTTCCAAGGGACAGACCAATGACCTGGGTCCACGTGGACATCGGAATTGGCATCACAGTTTGAGGTATCGGGCAAGCTGGGTAGGGTTGACGATTCCGGGCAGGCGGGTCCCATCTACCCGGAGGAGATTGGCCACTTCCACGTATCTCCTCCGCTTCCGCTCGACCGGCTCAACCGGTTCCGTATTGTGGCTCGGCTTCGTCTTTCTCGGCTCGCCCGGTTGAACCGGTACGTCTCCGGTTTGGGACCGAATCGGGTTCCATTGCTCCCCTAAGATTGTCCCCTTTGAGAGAAACTCATGGGCCAAGTAACCGGCAAGGAGCTGGTTCGAACCGGCCGGCTCGGCCGTGGCCGTCGCTGGTAGTTTCCTGGGGGATTGAACCGGAGGAATAATCGGCGGCGGCTTCATCATGGCGGCTTCCGGCGGCTTTCCGGCGAGGGGGACGGTGCCGTCGCGTTCCTTGCCCTTATCCGGCGTCAGAACGCGACGTGGGGGGAGACGCATAGTTTTGGTGCTCATTGTGCCGGTCGATTGGGTGCATGCCACGTCAGCACCTACTTAAAAATTGGATTTAATTACTGCAGTGACAAACAGTAATTTTGCGAAAACTCGAGTGAAAGGACCCCCGAGAACTTTTTGTTTTTGGAAGAGACGACAGAAAATTGGGAGGGGGAAAAGAAGAGAGAGAGAAAACATAGTTAGATCAGAATAAGGCGTAGGGTTACGACAATTTATAGAGGCGGTGTACGTTGATTACCCTCGGCTTTCTAAGAAATTACATGCATTGCCATAAATATGAAAGTACGAAAATACCCTTCCTTCTTTACCATATCTTCAGACTTTGGGTTGCCATCAAGACAAGTAACGCAAACGCCTTTTAAGGGCTTGGTTTAGATTTTAGCCTCTAAGGATTAAGAGTATCAATAACTTCTTTCTTTGGGCTGATCGTTTCTAATTTATTACAAGACATCTTGCAGAAGTCTTTTCCAAATTCAATATAAATAGCAATAAATTCGACACAACTTTTATACTGATTTATCATTATTTTGGCACAAATAAGAAATGGCTTATAATGGAAATTTCTATATGGTTTGAATTCCATACATATAATTAAGAGACTAATGTAGGAGAATTATGGTCTCGAAAAAAATTCAAGTTGCTTAAAAATAGATTTGACGATCATATATATTTCACAAGATAAGAAAACTAAACCCTCCATTGATATCAAGGTATGAAATTTATTGCTTTGGTGGTTTTGATATCAGTTTCCCATCTCAATTTAATTTCATCCAATTAAATGAATAATGCCAAAATCAATCTAATTTCAACCAAATTATAATTATGTTCACTTTTTATTTTTCTCCTTTTTTTTGTGTTACGACCAACAGTTGGGAGAAGTTGAAACATTTTGGAAGATTCTTTGTTTTCCAAATATGCCCACCGGCACCCAAAGCCTCGGGGAGATGCAGAGGGTTTACATTATGGGCTTCACAGTCCTATAATTTATTTTAAGCCCAATTTTACTGACAATATAATGGGCTCTATTATAACATTAATGGGCCATTTCATCAAAATGGGCCATTATATTTAGCTCTGGTGGGCCCTTTTCAAATTTTTGTAACCAACGGGGCGGGCTTCAAATTACATTTCGTCCCGCTTATCATATCTACATTTCCCCCGCATTTTTTCGCGCCATTTGATCTCAACCGTACACGTGTCCACCGCATTCCCTCCTTTAAATACTTCGAAAATATTTTCCCTCGCACTGAAAAAAGAAAAGGCTTTGTTTTTTTTAATCTTCGTCTCCTTCGCTACTCCGAGAGCTTCGTCGGAGATCTGGTTCCGTACATCGATGGCGGATTATACGAACAGGGTGGTGAATCCTTGGGTTCTTCATCTCCAGAAGATTGGCCTCGAGCTCAAATGCCCTTTATGGTTAGCCTTTGATATTCCCATTTCCCGCGACTTCTCATTCACCTTCGGATTCTTGGTTGCTGTTATTTTTTAAAATATTTATGAAACTAATCTGCATTTTCTGTTTATCTCTCAATTTTTTTCTCATATATTTTGGAACATTGTTGTTTGGAACCGTCAAATCTCTTCAAACTTTTCAGTATTATTCATATTAGTACGTAATTTATCATTTATTTGATCTATTCATGAGTTTGAATACGAAGAAAATCCGCAAATTACCGGTCTGAACCTGAATTACTGTCCTAATGATGTCAGAAATCTAATCGTCATGTTTATGTTTAACAGCTTGGAATTGCTTAATCGTCCGCTGATGCTTCCTTGTGACCACATCTTCTGCGAGTGAGAGATCCACCACTACTTCCTTCATTGCTTCTTCATCAATTCATGCAAATATTCTCTGAATAATTTTTTTTAGTAAAGTTCATGATTTGGGGTAGTATAATTCAATTCCCAATTCTGACTTAATTTCTTGAGAAAGCTCATAATTTGGGTAGTAATCTATTTTTAAATCATGTTTTTCTGGATGTTATTTGGCAGTTCATGCGTGCCAAGATCGCAAGACGACCCAGATTGTCCCGTCTGCAGGTCTAAATATGAAATCCGGGGTAAGACCGTTAAAAGTTATCCGCAGATCTGTGTTTGTGTTCATGTTATGCAATAAAAGCTGTTATACATGTGTATTCTCCATGTGCCGTATAATGTATTGCACAATTTGTCCTTTACGAGAACGAAGTGCCTGATTGGGGATGTACGTAGGGGTGTCAATTGGGGTCGATCCAACCTGAGTCCGCACTCGGCCCAAGCATTTTGGACTCGGTTTAGTCTGAATTTTTTCGGACCTCTATGACCAAACCCAAAGTTTGGCCCTATAGATTTTGGTTTCGGATTGTGTGTCGGACTGGCATACTCAAAATAGTTTATAAAATTATTTTTTTTATTAAGATTTTTTTAAAAAAAAATTATCGGTCTTTCGGATGAATCTAAAGTCCGATTTGAGCATGACCAAAAAACTGTTTTTTCAAGCTGAAAAAATGTAGCCCGAGTCCGCTATTTTTCGGGATGGATTGGACTAGGCTTCGGGTTAAATTGACATCCCTTGTATGCATAAATCTAAGCTTCATTGGATGCTTATACGTTAAGAAAATTATTGTGTATTTTTTAACTACACAATAACATTTGTGATTTCTAAATGTAGATTTAAGGGATATGCGTTTCATGGGAAACATTATAAGCATATACAAAAGCTTGAACACTGCTGTCAGCGCCCATCTCTCCCAGTTACCGTCTGCAAATGAATATATGGGCAAAAATGGCGCACCCAATTTTTGCAGAACCCAGAAAGGCAGCAGATCCGAAGAGTTTAAGGCTGTTAATACGGCAGTGATCAAGTGCAGCGATTCCCATAGTCATGATGATTCTCTGGACCCTAGTTCACAAGAAAGCAACCCGAGGAGGCCTAAGTACAAGAATGTAGCAGCTGAGATGCATCAGGCTGAGCAGTTGTTCGAGAGTCCTTCATCACTTGATGATGCGAAGGGTTCTGATAATGACACCAGTGATCATGTAAGAGCTTGTCTTCTTGCTGCTTTGTCTGAAGAGATTATTCTGGTTTATGCTTGAAAGTGGCAACCGTTCAGGTTTATGTTTTTTGCTTAGCCATGAAAATGTCCTTGACCATCTTTGCACACTGGTCATTCCAAACAAAACTATACATCAAACCAAATCAATTGTTCTGTCAACTGGGTTCTTGTTCTGACTCTAAAGCTTATCACTTGGAGATGTGTTCTGTTCCTTTTTCTCCAGACCCCAGGAACTTATGCAGGACAAACTGCCAAAAGGATGCTTGATACTCATGCATCAGGAGCAATGGAAATCTATTCCAAGGACTCCAAGAGGCAGAAGAAGCTGATGTACACAGCTGCAGATCATGATTGCAAGGACAGACCTGATCAGTTCACCGAAAACTTAACAGCTTCAGACATGACCATTTGTGGGTTCTGTCAGTCCTCTAGGACATCAGAGGTGACATTTTCTGCCTTTTTTTGTCTGGTGCTTCAAAAAGCTTATCTCCTGGGATATAATCCAACACATTGGATTGGTTTTCTGTATAGGCCACTGGGGAAATGCTCCATTACTGCAAAGGAAGACAAGTGACAGGAGATGACATCTTTCGTTCCAATGTCATCCATGTTCACAGTGCATGTATCGAGTGGTAAGTTACATTGCCATCCTTTCTAGATATTGAGCTTTTTTTAAAACCCACCTCTCTAGATATAGAGTTAGCACGTTGGTTTCATATGAGAATTTAGGTCCATGTCAGGATCATAAATCAACTTGATTAATTATTTATAGACTAATACTACATTTGAACAACTTTCAAATCCTTCTCAATGGTGAAAATACTCGACTTTCTTGAATGTTCAGGGCACCTCAAGCATACTATGAAGAAGATTCAGTGAAGAATCTGAAAGCCGAACTGGATAGGGGCATGAAGATCAAATGCACTCAATGCGGTCTGAAAGGGGCTGCCTTGGGCTGCTTTGTAACATCTTGTCGCAGGAGCTATCACGTTCCATGCGCACGACAGATACCCAAATGTCGTTGGGATAACGTAAGTGTCAATTGATGACATTGTAAAGCCATTCATCATCGAAATTTGATCTGTTTCACATGTGACAGTGATCATGTTTTATTTGTCATAACAGGACGACTTTCTTCTGCTTTGTCCTGCTCATTCTTCTGTCAAATTCCCAAACGAGAAATCTAAGTCTAAAGCTCGTATTTCCAGTGCCCAGCCTCCTTTAGAAACGTATATATTCTTGCTCTACTCGTTATTGATTCTACCCAGGTGACAAAGTTCGTCACATTTTCATTTTTCTGTGACTCAGAACTCCTGTAGAGCTTGGTTTAGCAGTAAACCGGCCCATGGAGACAAAAAAATTGGTTCTATGTGGATCTGCCCTTTCTCACGAAGAAAAGGTTGGTACAAAGCTCTTCATCATATTCACCCTTTTGGTTTATAAGGTTTTGTAGAGCCAACAAGTGATCTTATCATTGTATTTGACATGATGTTCAACAGCACCTTCTGGAAAAATTAGCCTCCAAACTTGGAGCAACCATATCCAGGTTCTGGAACACGAGTGTTACGCATGTGATCGCTTCTACAGATGAGAATGGTGCATGCACAAGAACTTTGAAGGTTCTTATGGGCATTCTTCATGGGAAATGGATTCTCAACGCAGATTGTAAGTTTGATCCACACTCTTTGTTTATATGTTAAGAGTGACATTTGTACCTGGATAAACCCGAGTTCTTGTCACAGGGATGAAAGCAAGCCTTGAAGCATTTCATCCAGTTGACGAGGAATCTTACGAGATTGCAATTGACACCCAGGGATGCCGAGATGGCCCGAGAACAGCCAGACTCAGAGCTGCTGCTGATGTAAGTAGCCCAACTCTCATCTCTATACCAATACACATGGAGTGATATTTTCTCACAACAATCATACTGCGATGTATATTCACAATTGACAAAGAGATCAAATCTTGGGTGGATTCTCTGCATTTGCCATCTTTGCATCGTAAGAGATATACCAAGCAATTGCAGAACTTTGCGTTTGTGTAGATGTATGAACGGTATTCGTTCTCCTACAGGCACCAAAACTTTTCAACTGCTTGAAATTCTATTTCTACGGAGAATTTGTAAGAGGATACAAGGAAGACCTTCAGAATCTGGTCAGAGTTGCCGGAGGAACAATCCTGAAGACTGAGGATGAACTATTCACAGAAAGCTGTGGCAATGACCAACAATCTTCTATGCCAACAACGTTTGTAGTATACAACATCGATCCTCCACCCGGGTGGGTTCTCGGGGACGAAGTCTCCATCATCTGGCAAAGAGCCTATGAAGCAGAGGCATTGTCTAGTAGAACAAGGTCTCAGCTCATCGGTCATACATGGCTTCTGGAGTCCATTGCTGCTTACAAGTTGCAGCCTTTGGTCAGCTGATCAAAAGCAGTAGACAGCACACATTTCATTAGATTTTAGATTGTTCTTCCCATTTGTTAAACAGAACCCATGAGATTGACTTTGTTTAATTTTCACCTTGTTCATCAAATAATCATGATCTTATGATAGAATCGAATACTTTTAAATACCAAAATGTATTTCAGAAAAAACAGGAAATACAATCCTGTCAAGAGGTTACTCTCCCTCTTTCTCATCTTACAAAAGATTCAAGAACAAAGCATACCCTTCCCAAAAGCAGTTCTGATAATTACAACCAAGGTTCAGCGACAAGTTTAGCTGACCTGGCACAAAAGCCCAACATCCCAACATACATGCAAAAGGTATTTGATTAATAATTGCTTCCTGCTTCTTCTCAGCAGCCGGCCTTCACGTGATCCTGCTCACATACACCCGATAGAATGGCTTATCATCTTACTGTGGAAACTTTATGCCCATTGATTGCAAAATCTCCACGTAGCTAAAGCTTTCCATGTTTTCTTCGTCCTCCTCGGCCTCACCAGAGTTTCGGGCAAGAGCTTCAATGACTTCTTTGAGAAACGTTGAATCAGCTTTCTCATCGATCTTCCTCCTCTTCGTCCTCCAGTCCTCTTTCCATTTCCCACCGCCCCATTCCTCCGACGCAGCTATCGTCGGCGGCAAGATCCGCCTCGGTCTGTCGGCTTCCGCCGTGTTAGGTTCCTTCACCGCCGAGACGCCAACGTTTCCGGTGGAAGTTGGTAGATTTCCCGGAACCCTAGCCTCTCCTCTCGCCGACGACGACGGCGATTCTGATACTGCGGGTTGCTTCCCCGAGGTAAGCCTGACGTTTTCCGACGAAGCTTCTCCCTTTTGCGGACACCCGAGCGGTCCGGCCCTTTCCTTGTCAGAAACCCTTGCTTTTCCGATGGCCGAGGGCGGCGATTTCGACCCAGTGGCTCTCTCCAGCAGAGAGATTCCGTCCAATTCCGCGGAACAAGGCTCGTTCCCCGTTTCCATGGCCACAGATTCCGGAAAAGAATCGTCATCTTCGGCCGGAAATACCGGCTCAGGCGAAGAGGGAGGCGACACCATGACGATTGTGGTGGGATCCAACGGATGGAAATCCCAGATTCCCAGGATCTGGGGACTACTAATCTGACTGTCCGTATTCTCCATCCGTCACCTTTCCGGCGGCAACTTCGACTGTCGGAGTCCCAGTCGCCGATCGTCGTCGCAGAAACGGTTTCTTTTCTTTCAGAAGAAAAACGTCACTCGGCCGCCGGTGACAAAAAAGTTGTGAGTCGAGACAAATTCAAACGGGCTGTTTCAACCCAAAAAAAAAATCTATATCGGGTGGTTCCTCCAATTTGGGTCGGGTCGGGTCGGGTCGGGTAATTATTGATTAATGTATGAATAGCCTGTTTTGTGGGCCAGAGGGTCCGATCACAAAAAAATGGAGCAACGGTCCAATACGACCTGATTGGCTGATCAGACCCGTAACGGTCACTTGCTTTTCCCCCCAAATCAAAATATTAAAAAGCCCTAAATCCCAAATCCACATTCCACCACCGGTAAAGCTTTTTCCCTCTATTTCCAGTCCAACCAGATACGGAGATGTGCCCCACACCCCGCTCCTCTCTCTCTCTCTAAATCCATGACGACCCTTTGATGTTTGATCGAGAATCTGAAAACCCACCGAAGAGACTTCTCTGATTTTCTCTGGGTGGTGCTTGAATATTCAGAGGATGGGTTGCTTCCTTGGTTGCTTCGGTGCTTCGAAGAATCGCCGGCGTCAGAGACGCAGGGAACATGTCCAGCCTCGAGGAAACGTAAGTTTTCTAACTGCTTCCCGATGAGAGAAAAAAAGAAGAAAACAGGAAGCTTGTGGTTTCACTCTTCGTTGTCGTTGGGTTTTTCTTTATCAACTCTTATGTGGTAGTTTCTGTTGGAGTACGCTTTTGATTTGAAATCTTTGCGATTACTTGAGGAAGTATAAGCTTTTCAGTTTGTGATGTTGAGTTGTTTAAGTTGGGTTAGCTTCTGCGTAGATCTCAGTTTCCAACCAGTTTTAGCTTTCTTGCTTTGATTCTGCTTCAACTGAGATAATCTTGCTCTGTACAGAGAATCTCTGAGGGGCCTACGAAGGGTGACTATCTGAATGCGACGGTTCCTACTGTGGAGGAAGTCCCTAACGTCATTCCGATCACTGATGTCAGGTGGGCACTTTTCCCCGGAATCAAGTTTCAAGCTTTAATTAGCTGACTGATATACTGATTTCTCGTTTAATTCAATGTAGTGAAAAAGTTGAAGAGAAATGCAATCAGAGCCCTGGTCGGAAGAGAGTTACTTTTGACTCCATTGTCAAAACCTATGAACATATTCTACCGGAGGAATCTGTTGAACTTCCAAAAGAGGAGAAAGAAGAGGACAAGCCCCAAGATAAATCGGTGAAGTCATGCCAGACTCAATCTTCATCCGAGAACAGCTCCATTTCATCAAAGACATCAGGTTCCTTCCCTTCAAATCACAGATACCAGAATTGCAGAGAGAGTGATGATGAAGAGGAGGATGGAATAGACAGCGAGGGAAGTGATCTAGATGATGATGAAGATGAGGATGGGTTGCTCGATGAAGATTATTATAGCGATAGTGATGACTATTACGAGACCAAGCTCCTGAACCAGGCCAAAGACGTTTACACGGAGGAGATTGCAGATAATGGCTTGGACATAGGGGAGATAGAAGCGAAGCCGAGAGGGTCCAATGCAAGCGCTAGAGACAGAAGTGGCTATGTCCACCCAGTGTTGAACCCAGTTGAAAATCTCTCTCAGTGGAAAGCTGTGAAATCCAAACGTAGAGCAACACCGATACAAAATCAAAAGGAGAATCTTAACCTCGTCTCAGATATAGAAGACAAACGGGATTCTTTCAGCATAGAACCTGGGTTTGACCAATCATCATTCAGCTTCAAGCCAAAACCCAAAGATGAACCCAAGAAAACAAAGAACCAAGAATTTGCTGTTGACACAAGCCTTTCAACATGGTTATCTGCTTCAGAGACGACGATCAGTGCCTGTAACAGTGTTTCGATGGGGTTTGCAGCCACAACGCCTGAGAAAAACACCTCCTTCAATTCAAGATCACCGATTAAAAACCACGATGACAGGCCTATACTGGGTGCCTTGACAGTGGAGGAGATCAAACAGTTCTCAGCCACTTCTTCACCAAGGAAATCTCCAAGCAGAAGCCCTCATGATGATACGCCTATTATTGGTTCAGTCGGAGGTTACTGGAACCACTCTGATGCCGTAAAGGATAGTGGGTCTGCTTCTTCATTCAAGGGAATACCGAACACGACCAGCAAGTACAGAGAGGTATGAGTGTACAATACTTGGACAATATAGCACAGAATCAAGTTTATCGCATTTTTTGGCGTTTTTTCCTTCAAGAATTGAGTTTTAAGGGTGTTGTTCTTATCAATCAACCGAATCCTCTAGCTTCTTATTGGAATATGCTATGTGGAAATGCAGGATAAGAGAGTGAATTGGCGTTCAACACCATTTGAGGCAAGATTGGAGAGAGCTTTGAACAGAGGAGGACACTAGTGAACTTAAACGGTATCTATTAGTGCATCCATGAGATTTTTGTGCCACTTTGTTTGTGAGTGTTCTTCGATTT
Organism: Tarenaya hassleriana; assembly: GCF_000463585.1. NCBI lineage: Eukaryota > Viridiplantae > Streptophyta > Magnoliopsida > Brassicales > Cleomaceae > Tarenaya > Tarenaya hassleriana. The sequence goes on along the minus strand of NW_010969548.1, from coordinate 3,460,519 downwards.
CTCAGTCTAAAACCCGCTTTTTTTTTGTTTGATACTGAATAATTTTGTATCACTACGCATATTGCTTTGCAGTAATGTTATATGTAATGTTCTTGTGGTTTTCTCAAAGGGGTCTGCAGTCTTTGTTTCCAATTTCTTACAACAGTCTTTCTCCTCAGAAAATATAAAATGCATAAACAAACTCAAACTGTTATACAGTTATACTCAATTAACTTCAAATCCACCCCATCTACCAATTCAGACAAGATTCTCTGGTGGAGTTCATATGATTCCGGTTCAATTTGAAACCGGTTTAGATTCAAGAAAGGTAACTGGGGAGAGAGAGCAAAAGCAGAATTTCTTTCCTTATTTATAAAAGGCCCAAAACCCCACACATAAAAAAATAAGGTCCGAAACAGTACTTAACTTGCAACAACAAGAATCAAACAGTTCTTGTTATGTTTTCTTTGGGTGTGTGGATTCAGGCGACATAGTAGATGGAGTTGGGGAGCTTGAAAGTCCTCTTGGGAGAAGGACAACCTGAAAAGCTGTTCCATTGATCACCCATCACTCCCCATACTCTGTAGCCTTGGCTCTCCAGCCATTTCCTCACCCCTGCTTTGTACTGCCCCACTTGCTTCTTCTCATCTTCCACTCCCCTGTTTCACATTTCAGTTACTTCCATATTCATCCTTATATCCAAAATTACACTGTTTACTAATCTTGAATTCGATATCCGAGCAGTAAAGGGTATGATAAAAAGGGTGGGAGTTCATAGGAAATGGACCTGAGGAGGAGGTTGGACCAGCCATGGTAGCCTTCTTGGATGAGATTGTCGACAGTGGCAGATCTCAGGCTCTCTCTCCTGGAAGATACCAAGAAGATCTTGAAGCCTTTCTCCCTTATCTCATGGTACAACCTCTTCATGTGTGGCACTGCTGGTGCTTTGCTCTTCCTCATCCACTCCTCCAGCTTTGTCGTGTTCAACACCTCCCCTCTGTCAATCCATCCCATCCATATATGTATGTATATATATCAAATATATGTGTCATATATGTAACTAAAATGGAGATATAGGAGAGGAGGATTTACCCGAAGAAGCCGTTCTTCTTGTGGTAAGGAATGGTGGAGAGAAGAGTGTCGTCAATGTCAAAGATCCAAGCGTCCATCCCATCGCACTGTTTCTTGCCGCAGCACGAGCTACCGACGTAGAGGATGACCTCATTCACCGCCCTCTCCACGTCATCCTCGTACTGAGACGACGTCATGTACTTCCTCACGTGCGCCACGCACTCCTGCGGCACCACCTTGAAGTCCCTGACGTTGTGGACCTCCACGTTCGCCCTCCACCCCTCGCAGTATCCCTTCAGGTTCGACGCCGATACGCCGTCGTTTTGGGTGCTCGTCAGCCTCAACTGGTTCAGTATGTTCCAGTCACGTGCCGACGCCATTCCCGCCAAGACGCAGGCACATGCCATATAGAGAAAGAGGGCTCTTCCCATTTTTCTACTTTGCGTTGACGATGTAGAAGAAGATGAAGGAGGAGAGTGTATATGCGTTTGTGTGTGATATGTGTGTGTTTATATAGGGCCCTCGTCCATGTGTACGCGTATATATATATGTATACATATATATATACAGAGAGAGAGAGAAGTGGAAGAGTCAAATTACAACAAATAATTAAATTCCAAAATCTAAAGTGAATCTGATCTTGTTTTTTCACCGTCACATGAACTCTGTTCACAACGGCTGGATTATATATGATGTCTGTACGAACAAATATGGTAAAAGACAAGGGTCATGTCATGTCTCACTGATTTTCCTTTTTAAATAACTGTTCTATACAAATATATAATGTAAGCGGAAAATTTTGAAGGGTCGAAGAGTGAAAGACAGCACATGTACACACACATATATGTATATGTATATGTATACGTATACGTATACGTATACGAATGTGGTCACCATGTCTTTATGACATTTGATGGAATTGAATAAATTAGTAGAGATGGGCGGTCCGAGTGGATGTGTTCTTAGCTAGTGAGGATAGTGACAAATTACAACCAATATATATGTTTTTATATGTATATTTATATAATTTATTCTAAGAAGTTGTCAAGCATGACCCTGTCCAAAATGTTCCCACTTGCCATTTTTAATTACTTTATTCTCTAAATTAAGTTATTTTTTTAACAAATCCAATCAACACAAACTAATTCAATTCATTATTTTCAATCCATTTATATTTTATTTATATTTTTCTCCGAAAGAGGAAAAAAAACTAATTGTCTTCTTTTACAAGTTGTGACATTATCAACCATTTGAGATAAAAAAAAAAAAGTCTTGAGAAGAACAATACTTAGTTATCTTCTAATATAATTTTGAAAATTCATAGTTTAATTTTATAAATTTAGAATATATGCATAACTATTATTCGATGATCAAAAGTCAATTTGCTATTCATTTTGAATCATTCGTATAAAAAATAATATAACAGACCTATCTCAAATCTTTTTTATCATCTGAGATCTGACTGTACAAGTTATTGCAATATTATTTATTTACCAATATTATTTTGTATTGGGGAAACCATAGAAATGCCAAAAATGATTATCCGTGGTTGGTGAAAACTTCTTCATTTCCTGATGTTTTTTCGCAAACGTTTTTTTTCTTCAACTACAAAAAAAAAAATCTAAAATTCCAACCGTTAAATCCGTTAGAAAAGACCGAAAATCTGTTGAAAAAACGTCGTTGAAATTTTGATTCCGTTGAAAGCCCGTATCAATTTTCGACAGAATTACAACGAGTGTATCCGTTGGAATTTTCCAACGGATTTACAACGATTATATCCGTTGTATTTTTCCAATAAATTCTCAACGGTTTTCCGTAAATATTATATAACGGATATCCGTTGGAATTTGTCGTTAGAAAAATGTTACGGGTGTTCGAACGACATTATTAAAATGGAATGCTGGTTAACGAGCAACATGAATTTATACCATATGATCCATTCATCACCACATCAAATTATCATAATTATCTAGTGGATTGATTATCAACTTTTTTGACCGACCAAAAATAGAAGGGAAAAAACCCTAAAAATTCCTGAACTTATATTTTGGAGTAATATTAATTCCTAAACTTGTAAAAGTGACTATTAATTTCCAAACTTGCAAAATTGAACACGTTAAATCCTAAACTTGTTAAACGGTTCCATATTCGTCCAAAGCATTATTTGGTAAAAAAACGAGTTGACCGATCCGACGTAGTTATTCTAGTTATGTGTGTAATATATTGTAGTTATACATATAACATATACATATATAACTAATATACATATTACAATAAAAATAATTATAACTAACATATATACACATATAATATATTTATTAAAAATAATATGTATATGTATATATATTAGTTATACATATAACATATATATATATATAACTAATATGCATATTAAAATAAAAGTAATTATAACTAATATATACACTATATATTAAAAAATAATTTATATACAATATATATTAACAAATAATATGTATATATATATATATATTTAATGTAATTTATAATATATATATATATATGTGTGAATTTATATATATATAAATTAATTTAAATAATTATGTAATTTATTTTTGTCTGTAATGGTGATGTGTCATAATTTTGATGATGTGTACATAACTTGGAAACCAAGTTATTGCCACATTATCATTTTTATTTGAGTTGGCAGACGCGGAAGGTTTTCGGTGAATTATTAACAAGTTTGGGGTTTTATTGGTTAATCACACCAAGTATAGGGTTTAATTGGTAAGCAAAAAAGTATATGGTTTTTTCGTTGACCTACGAAAACCTATGAAGATTACATGGTTTTTATGGCGATATCCTCATATATATTTAATGAAGTAGTATAGTGTTCAAATTATTATTATTATTATTATTATGTATCTTTAGTACTATTTATGTATATTGTATAGAATTTTGATTATACAATTGTTTTTCTTCCCGTGTGCTTTTTTTTAACAACCGGCCCATTAAAAAAGAAGGGTTCGGCCCATTACAAAACTTGTAACGATTAAGCCCATATTGTGAAATATTTTATCGATTAAAAACTAAATTAGGGTTTCTGGAAAACCGCTTTCGTGTCTGCCTCTCTCTGTCTCTCTCTCACTTGGCGTTGGCGTACTTTCTTCTTAATCTGAGTTTCGATATTCATCTCGGATTCGACGATCTCAGGTGAAGCTCTCATGCCTTCCTCTCTATCTCTCTCTCTATCTCTCTCTCTCTCTCTCATGCCTTGACTGTCGGATCCAGGTAGACGAGAACCAACGGAGACAGGAAGTCTACCAATCGTAAGGCAACGCGAGAACAAGGTGCGTTCCGATTCTGCCCATCTTTTTCTTGCTCGAGATCGGACGGTGGTCGGAAACCAGCCACCAGAGCCGGAAGCCCATATGCCGCCGCTCACCCAACTGATAAACCAATTATTATTATTATTATTATTATTATTATTATGATTTGATTTATAGTTTATATCTTTAAAATTTTAATGTTAGTCTAACCTAAATAATTTTACGGCATGCGTAGACTACATGTTTTATGAATAATGGTATTTTTTAGATGAATTTTTTTTTCTTACAAAAATAAAAATTTAGACACGGTTTCGATATTAAAAATAAGCTCTAAGGTACAATGGGAAATTAAATATTCCAGCCTGTATAGTTGGGACCATGTGAAGAAGTGGACGAGACGTTATATACAGTACACATATATATTTATATATATATATATATATATATATTTTCTCTTTTTTTTCGGGTATTAAAATAATTTACCTGAAACAATAATTGAATAACAAAATACTTGGTTATTCAAAAAAAAATTCTATCACAATCCATTTATATCTCGCACATATAAGGAAGTGGTGGAGCGTGAGAGGCACGTGCATGGTGCAGGGGATAATAATGGGAAGAGGCTTGTTTGGTTGGGTATAAAGCTCCACCCCTTCCCTATATGGGATCCACTTGTTCCTTTTCCAAACACGCCTTCTTTATTTGATTTATAGTTAAATGCCGAGAAAAATATATATACTAATTCATTGGGGAGAAAACTCGAGGGTCTTTTCGTAATTTAGCCCTTGTGTACTTCTGCAACCCTTGTACTCTCAATCTCAAGTCTCCGCAGTTCAGATAGTTAGATTCTGTGATTTCATATTTAATTTTTTTTTAAAATCCCGCACTCATCTCTCTCTCTCTCTTTCTCTCTCTCTCTCTCTCTCTGTGGATATGATCATAGATCGTCACTTGGCCTACTTTCTTTTTAATCTCAGAGGCCCAAACACGCAACCAACGGAGACAGGAAATCAATCATCTTAAGAACAAGGTGCGTACTAAATAATTTTATTCATTTATAATTCATATATATATATATATGCCTGAAGTTTGTTAAATTCCCATCTCATAATTTATACACACACATTTCTTATTTTAAAAAAACAAAACCATAAACGTACATTGGGTTCTCTTAAAAGACATATATTGGGCCGTGGCAGCATTTTATTGGGCCTATAAGTTTTAGATTTGATTCTTGTTTTATGTTGTTTTCTTCTCTTTGGATTTTGAAAAATCGAATTGAAGATATAAATTTGAACAGGAGATCAAGATTGTATGTGTAAGAACATGAAATCTAGTTATTATATAGTAAACATTTCTTCTGTAAATGAATGTATGTATTTATTATGTTTGCAAAAAAATATAAAATTTTTAAAATATATTTATAAACTAATAAATTAAAATTAATGGAATACGGGTACATGACTCTTGGGGTTTTATATATAAAGATGTATGTGTTTATGTATATAATATAGATATAAATGACAAATATAACTATAATATATATTTACAAATATTTAGCTTCACCGAGTCATTAAACCTACTATCCTATATATGTCCACGTAATTGTTTTGGGGTAATATCATACAATATGTGATGTGAAACTTGTAACGTTCAATCTTTTTAAGATATATGCAAACCAATTTTGAAATGATTTATTGATAAAAAAAAATAGGGTTTCTAACTCATATATATATATGCACATACACAATCATAGAAGATTGTACCTGATCGAATAAGATAAATAATAATCTAACATACATGTGGACACTCTAATAACATATGTAAATATATTATGAATTAGACTAGAAAAAATTTTTTAAGATACAAAAAATATAGGGAAAATTCCAAAAAAACTACCGAATTTTGAGTTAGCTAACATATTAATACCGAATTTTTCAAATTTCTAAATTAAAAATGGACTCGTTGATTTTGACAAAAAATATTAAACTCATAAATTTTTGACAAAAACCTCATTTACGATTTGGCGACGTCAAAAAAATTTTAATTAAAAAAAATTATAAAAGATAGAAAGAAAAATAAAAAATAAATTTTAAAATAAAAAAATATGTAATATAATATATGTATAAACATATATGTATACATAAAATAATAAATATTAAATGTATATATTGATTAACATATACATATATATACATTTAATAGTTACTATTTTATGCATATGTATACATATGTGAATTTTGATATGTTTATTATATTTTTAATTATTTGTAATGTAATTACAACTATTTTACTATATATAAAAATATAGTTGTGCATATATTGCATATATATTGTATTTTTTTTTATATATCTATCTATAAACTTAAATATATATGTTTATGTATATATGCATATATAATATAAAATATTAAAAATTAAAAATGTATATTTACATTAATACATATATATAAATATATATATATATACATATTTATTTTTTAATATTATATATATATATATTGTATATTTTTTATTTTTTTATTTATAATTAGAATTACTTTATATTTTTTTAAAAATTCTTATTTGATGTCATATCGTTAAGTGCTTTAACACCGTGTAACGTTGATGAAGTTTTTGTCAAAGATTTACAAGTTTAGTGTTTTTTTATGTCAAAATTGACGAATTCATATTAATTTGAAAGTTTGAAAAGTTCGGTATTAATATGTCAGTTATCTTCATGTTCGGTAATTTTTTTGGGATTTTTCCAAAAATATATGTTTATAATTTTTTTTATTAAGGTGGTGAGGTATCCAATTATTACAAGCCAACAACTCAAATGTAACTTAACTATCCTATATATGTATGTGTTTATGTATATACTATAGATATAAATGACTATAATATATATTTACAAATATTTAGCTTCACCGAGTCATTCAACCTACTATCCTATATATGTCCATGTGATTGTTTTGGGGGTAAGATCATACAATTTGTGATGTGAAACCTCTAACGTTCAATCTTTTTAAGACATACGTTGACCCAATTTTAAAATGATTTATTGATAAAAAATACATATTTATAGTTTTTTTATTAAGGTGGTGAACTACCCAATTATTACAAGCCAACAATGTGACTTAACCTTCAGGTATAACATTTTTTTTACGACACTTATTTTTGGAACTTGAACATGTATATCTTTAAAACAAATTTATGCGACCCTCTCATAACTTTGAGAGGTTCGGTTAAAAAAACATCAAATACTTTCAAATTTAATAAATATAACAAATCTATCATAATTTAATCACATTTAATTATTTGTTTTTATTTTTAATTATTAACTGATTTTTTATTCAAAGTCTCTCTCTTTCTCTCCCTCATCGCCTCTCAATTATTCGATTTCGATTTTCATACTTGTCTGAAATGATTCTCATATCAGTTTTTATGTTGATTGCGGTCGGCTCTTCTCTTGTCTGAATTGATTCTCATATAAGTTTTCACGCTAAATTCATGGAATCTGATTATGTCTGAATTGAGTGTTGACTCAAAATGGGTTTTGACTTTCTGAATCAGGTTCGAAAAGGATAAGGTTTTGTGGAGGGTTCTGATTCTGTCTCTTTGAATGGAAGCTAAGATGACCACAGTGGTCCAGAGAATGACTGCTTTTGCAATGACTTCTGCCTCAGGTCTGCTTCAGACTCATCCCCTAGGGAAAGGTACTCTGAACAACTTCTTGCACTGTTGCTCTGTCTTAAACTATCGGAGATCGACTTTTTCCGATGTTAGAGACCACAATATGTCATACAGAGACAAATTGAGATGTGGGGTTCATGATTGTCGTGCCGAGTATGCTGTTGATTTGTTTGATCAGATGGTTCAGTCTCGTCCCTTACCTTCCATCGTCGATTTCACTAAACTATTGAGTGCAATCATGAAGATGAAATGGTATGATGTTGTCATTTTCCTCTGCAAGAAAATGGAATTGTTTGGGGTTTCACATGATATCTACTCTTTGAACATTCTACTCAACTGTTTCTCCCACTCTCGTCAAGTGTTTTTGGGCTTATCTGTCGTGGGCAAAATCTTGAAACTCGGTTACGAGCCTAATGAAGTCACCTACACTATCTTAGCTCATGGTTTCTGTATCCACGGGAAGATTTCAGCGGCTTTAAGCTTGGTTGACCAAATGGTGGAAGAAGGTTACAAACCTGACGTTGTAACATTTAACACTTTGATCAACGGATTTTGCCTTGAGGGTAGAGTTTCTGAAGCATTGAGTTTATTTGATCAGATGCTAAAGATGGATTGTCAGCCCGATGTAGTTACATTTGCCATTGTTATAAACGGGGTCTGTAAGGCAAGAGATTATGCATTGGCCATGAATCTACTCGGGAAGATGGAGGAAATGTATATTGAGATCGATATCGTAATTTATAATACGATCATCGACTATCTTTGCAAAGCCGGACACGTGGAGGGTGCACTGAACCTCTTCGGAAAGATGGGTAGTTGTGGGATTGTACCTGATGTAGTAACTTTTAATACAATGATAAATGGTTACTGCAAGACTAATAGGGTCGATGAGGGTGTTAATCTCTTTTATGAGATGTCTCGAAGAGGATTGGTTGCTAATACAATTACTTACAGCACCCTCATTCAAGGGTTTTATCGAGTAGGCAACCTTGGTGCTGCCCAAAAGTTTTTCATGCAGATGCATTATAAGGGTCATCGTCCTAATCTTGTGACTTATAACATTGTGCTTGATGGACTTTGTAAGAATGGAAAAACGGACAAGGCACTTTGCTTATATAATAAGTTGGATAAGAGTGGGATTGACCTCAATATACCTCTCCATAGTTGCATGATGCATGGTTTGTGCAGAGTTGGGAGGGTTGACGAAGCGTTGATATTATTTAATAAGCTTCTTGACAGAGGGGTGAAACCGGATGTTATCATGTATAACATAATGATATCCGGACTTTGCGGGAAAGATTCACTGTATGAAGTCGAGAAAGTAATTGGTAAGATGAAAGAGGATGGTTGTTTTCCCGACGATGGTACGTATAACGCATTGATCAGGGGTCGTCTTAGAAGTCGCTTTCCATCGATGGTTATCGAGCTGATACGAGAAATGCGGAGCAATGGCTTTTCTATGCATGCATCGACCTCAAATATGATAATGGGTATGGTATATGAAGGTAGATTGGAAAAGGGGGTTTTGGATCTCCTCTCTTAGTAGATGTAAGTACTAAACGGCTGATGAAAAGGGCCAGCATCACATGGTTGTTTGTTTGATGAGAAGAACCAGAAGCTATCCAGGTAAATTATCCCTATGTTTCACTTTTTATGTTTTCAATATCATAAATCCTGTGTCTTTGTTTGTTTGGGCACAGCCTACCTCCTCATTGGACGTCTGATTGGATCTGTTTTTTTTTCCTATTGTCATTCAGACATCTTTGGATATTCTGAGTGTTTTGAGGTAAGAACACTATTGCCACTGGAGCTTCAATCCACTCTGAAGCATGATTTCAGATGCCTTTTCATGACAAATCATTCCCCTCTTGTTGGGAAGTTGCATAAGATTCTGATGAAAATGTTTGTCAAGGCATGGTAAAATCAAAGACTCAATCAAATCGAGCCTCGTCTCAGAAAGCTTCAGAAACTCATGGTTCTTCGGTCGGAACTCGGACATCACGACCAACTTCAAAAAACGAAACAACAGCTCGAGGGCATGGAGCAGAGGCGGTAGCAAATGATGTATTGAGGTAAGAACAGTAATGTCCCCTGGAAGTTGAGATACTTTTTTAGCCCCTGCTTTTGGAAAACTGCATAAGGTTCTGATGAAAATGCCCATCAAGGCGTGGTAAAATCAAAGACGGGAGAGTCTGCGTTAAATTTTGATTGGATCTGGGTTTTTTTCCCTTTTTTCATTCAGGCTACCTGAATTATAGGAGATGTACCTGCAGATAGTTACATGGATCCGGACGCAGATTCTGGCGTTTTTGTGGACCCTGATTTGTTGGTGAATGGTTATGTACCCTTTGACATTGATGACCTTCCTCTTGATCCAGACATTGACCCCTTGAAGACTTTCTCGCGTCAAGCCCTGTGCCTGATGATATGGATTCATCAGAAACAGCAGATGTTAGAATTGAGAACAAGGAGACTGAGAAGAAGCAAAATGGGTGGGACAGAGCCAAACATATGGATAAGCTGACCGAACAGATGGGTCTTCTCTCGCCTGAGGTCAAAGACCTACCCAGGTATTTTTCGAGTTTTCAGTCAAACCCTAAATTTACAGCGTTCCTCCTCATTGGATCTAATTGCTTTGTAACAGAGATTCTTCTTTTTTTTTTCTCTTTTTGTCATTCAGGCAAGAGCCATGATCCTTGGGTGTTCCGAGTGTTTTGAGGTAAGAACACTGCTGCCCCTGGAGCTTCGATCCACGCCGAAACATGATTTCAGATGCCTCTTCATGACAAATCATTCCCCCCTTGTTGGTAGAAAATCAAGGGTGAGAGAGTCTGTGTTTGTGTCTCATTTGTTACAAGAAGAAGCAATGCAATCCGTGCGTCGAAAGAGGTCAGAATCTCTGATCCCGCTTCCTCGACATCCGAAAGAAACCAATCTCTGATCCATCATTAGCTGTCTCGGTTTCCCTTACAAGCTCTGTAATGTGTTTTGTAGCTTTCGGAGACGGGAAAATGAAAAAAAAAAAAAGGGCTAAACTTTCTCGAGCGAGGACTATGAGCTGAAGCCGAGGAGGAGCTGCTCAAAGACTGGAGTTGAAGATGGCAAAGGCTTTTGTTTAATGTCAATTTGATTAGGGTTTTGCTGAGGATCTTTTTTTTATCGATGTGTTTTTTGTTTTTTTTAATTGTTTTTCGAAGAGGTTCGTGGTTAGAATTATCCTTCGTGCTTGCGGTTGAAGAATGCGGGGAACATTATCGCCGACTAATTAATAAATAATAATCACGCAGCTTTAAAATTTTGATAAATGTGGGTTTCCAAATAATATTTGGGCCCAGGTCCATCAAATCTGAACGCATACCAAAATTATTCCACGCGACACTTTATCCGATTTCACCAGAAATGGCCCAAATAAATGGACTATATAGTCCAGAGATTTGAGGGCGGTGGTGTCCACGCGTTACTTGTGCGAGTGAGTTTGTTTGAGGCATTGTTGGATTCATCCAAGACGATGAAAAGTCCACCTCAGCCCTACGTAAGACATTTAAAAGGCCTATTAGAAGCTCATGAATGAGCCCAACTAGAAACCCATTTACTCAATTTAAAAACGATGACGACCATTACTCAAAAACATTTGTTACTTGTTTTATAGAATTAAAACAATGTATTATATGCGTAATCCAACAATTATATACAAAAAAAACGTTTTTTCAATTTACAGTATTTCATATACAATTTATGGTATAAATCATAACACTTTTGTACATAAACTTGCTATGGTCGAGTACCCGAGATTTTTGGGTTTCTTGAACCCGAAACAAATGTCTTGGGTTTAACGAGATATTACCCGATCTCGGATCCATTTTGATTGGATACCTGACCTTTAGATACCCGAGATAATTTTTGAGGTACCTGGTTTTTTTTCTTTTCAAAATGTATATCATATATACATTTTTTGACCAAATAACACTTTACATTTGTTTCGGGTACTCGACCATAACACGTCACGTCGGATCGGTCAACTCGTTTTTTTGACCAAATAACGCTATGGACAAATATAGAACCGTTTAAAAAGTTCAAGATTTAACGTGTTCAATTTTTCAAGTTTGGGAATTAATAGATACCTCTACAAGTTTAGGAATTAATATTATTCCAAAATAAAAGTTCAGAAATTTTTAGGATTTTTTCCCAAAATATAATCAAACGATTTAAGCTACACCTCTTCTCTCTTTCTTTCTTTTTTCCGAAATTGCAGAAGAAGTCCAACAACATGCCTTTTATTCATGTCGAAAATGTATTTTTCATTAGAAAAATGTAAAAATGGTTTTTAGTTTCTTCTAATTATTTATTTTATAATTAATCTACCATTGAATATCCAAGGTGTCGGGTTTATTTTCATACCCTCTCTCTCACACACACAGAGTGTGTATATATATATATGATACAAATATGTGTCAGATACAGATTTTATCAATCAAATGGTTTGCTATGTGAAAACACGTTTTATTATTTATAAAATAAAATGGCGGTGTAACTTATAATATAATTGATTAGATATGAATTGTACTGTGTTTGGTGTTAAAAAAATTCTATTTAAATAGAATCGGATTATCTGAACCCATTGCACACAACTCTTGCTCATGTTATATATTGTTTGTAAGTATTCGTCACGGACCATATCTCACTCGTATTTTTTTATTGGATATGATACGTTTTATATGGCAAGAATGTAAACAAAACAATGGCTTTGATCCAATGTTATTTTACTAAAAAAGAGACATTTGATATAATTGTTAGTGTGAAATCTAGAATTTGTAAATAAAAAAAAGTATAAAAACACAAAATGCATAGTATATGCGTCTAACACAAATATCAAATTGAGACTTTGGATTAAACAATACCTATTTCTTGGACGGTGTGTGTCGGGTTTGGGCTGTGGATGGATGGTGTACGTGTATGCCGAGTAATGCACGGCGTAGCGTTTTCGTTTTAAACAAGCGCATTGATTGTAGTTTTCACTTCAAAGAAACGTCACGACGTTTTAAGTCGGGGAACCAAAATCTCATTACTCGAATTGTATTATGGGGCGCGGGAAGGGCAAAACCCCTTCTTCTTCACGACCAGAATCGAAGACGAATAGAGACAATCCATCATGTAATCTTGCGAAACGAAGGAAATACAGAACATATGTCTTGGAATTACCCTGAAATTTCGCTGGAAGACTTGATGAAGCTGGTGAAAGGGTTTGTGGACATGCTGATTTTGACATCTGGGCATCAATCTTCTGGTTTTCCTGCTCAATGGGACGCTGAGAATTGCAGGAAAGCCCTTCAATGGGGCCTTTTCTTCGAAAATGTCGGTCTCTCTCTCTCTCTGATGATCCTTTTTTTTTTTTGTGGAATTTGCTTGTATTCGTGGCATTGGTTTGTACTGGATAGTTCACAATTGGGTTTTTCAGGCAGGTTAGTAAATTCAAGTACTTTTGTATGATTGGCTCTGGTCAGGTGTTAAAGAGCATAACCAGTTCAGACAAATATGCGAAATCCGTGATAGAGCTTGACGAAGCTATATCTGAAATGAAATCCAACCCACTGTTTCCAAAGGTTATTGTTTGCCTTAACTTTATCATAGTCTAATCATCATGTAAATGATCTGTTTGTGCCTAGCCTTTGGGGTCACCTTATTGTTTTAATGAAATTCAGGGTCTAGGGAGTTTATCATCAAGCACTCTTATCAAGGGGAGGGAGTTTGTCTTAGGGCATTTGGTGGATAATGTCACATTGAGGGACAAACACCTCAAGGCCATTCTGGTTGCCGCTGTGGAATTGGGTGATGATGTTATAGATATCATCACTAGCAAGCTCCAGAAGCGGCAATCTGTGGTTTCATGTGCATCTGCACTTGAGACAGGTTTGGACATTCTCTCCAAGAACATAGAAAATGGCTGTTGGTCAAAAGAGGCATTAGCGGAAGATGGCGATCAGACGTTACTGAGGTATGTATGCTTTGTGATCATGAGGAAGTACGTAATGCAGTATCAGATGACACTTGTTAATGCTCTGTTTGTGTATTGTATTGGCTCTTTCCTTAGTTGGGGACAGCAGCTTGTTGAACTTTCCACTTGGAATAACTGGAAATCAAAGAGTGTATCGTATTTTCTCAGCAAAAGAACCATGAAATTAGTATCTGGTGCAAGCTTGATATTTTCTGCACCGAAGGTTCAGTGGGCAGAAGTTCTAAAAGGTTTACATGATTTTTCTGAAAGCAATGGTGATATTTTTCTTCAAAAGATTGTAAGTTAGTTCAAACCTTGACCTAGATTGTCGTCACTTGGCATTCTTTACAAGAGAAAGAAGCCAATTTCCAGTTCTCTGGTTTGAATCCATGTTGTTCTCCTCTGAAACAGGAGCTGCTGTTACTAGGATGTGTTGCAAGCAGATGGACTCATTTAGTTGAGCACATCATGTCAGTCTCTTACAATTCTGTTACTATGGCAGAACAATATGAGGAGTTGTGCAAACTGCTTCTTCAAAGATCTAAAAGTTTGAATCAGCATGTGGGTACATCAAATTCAAAGGTAACTTGATCAATTATGTCATCTATTGGGCTGTACCACTTCTTTGCTATAAATAATTTAGTTCTTTATCCGTTGTCATTCCTATTTGATTTTAGTCACAAATATCATGATGATTGGTCATGATGAACCTTGAATAGGTTGAAGAGATTCTTGAATTTCTTACTGAAATACTCCATGGTTGTGTTCACAATCTCTGGAGAATCCCTTGTGCCCTTGCTGGAGCTGCAATTCCATCATGGTAACTATTGATCCTACTATTTCACCATGCCAATGTTATGTCTGCATTACAAAGCTTGTGGTTAGAAAGATTGGCTGACAGAAAGATACCAGCAAAAAGTTCTCCTGGTGAACCTTTGCCCTTTTCCTCTTGTGGTTGAGAATTCATCGCCCGATATTTCTAAGTTATAGCAAACCTTAAGAAAAATAACTTCAGAATGTTTCTAAAAGTAGAAATTTGTGTAAAAACTGAAAAAAACCATACTTTTATTGTTTTGGTAATAAAATCCGTCTATATCAACTTAAGTCTGTTTATCTTTAAACTCATCTGGCAAGTATCCATATGGTTTTGTGCATCCTTTGTGTTTCTGCTAAGCTCAGAGTATATTCAACCAGAGATCACTGGCTCTTGGTATCACAGGTCACCTTTGTTCAGCCTATATTTCGGGGAAGTAGAGAAACAGTTGAAACAAGGCCCCTCTGCAAGCAGGTTTAGTAACGGCTCTCGAGCTTTGGTCACTCACTGTTGTTCTTGAATTAAACAAGAGTCAGATACCCATTTCGCCTCTGTCTCTTTCTTCCTGCAGAATTTGTTCAACTGTTCAAGATGCGGAGGAAACCAATAGCGGTGAGTGCAACATCTTTCTATTACTACAGTGAATTACTCGAGGAGTTATCGGTTTTGGCAATATAGAGTTGGCCAGATTATACTAATGCATATATCTTAGCAGTCACCATTTGCCATTTGACTTTGTATTCAGAAAGTTCTTCCAATTCATGTCCAAGGTAACAACAGATCCCTTTGGAAAGAACTCTGAAATAAGCTTGATGGCGATGTGTATATATGTGTAGGGGAGCTGGCTGAAAGGATCTGGGGAATGTACGCATTTCACGTCCGCGGATTCCACCAAATGAACTGATGGATTGGATGCTGAACGGTAAGTTCATAATCATATGATGTGGTTGTTTCCGCTTTTATGTGGGGATATTGTTGTGTCTATGTGATGATGATACCTTTTTCTGGATATTAATTATAAATATATTAATATCCATGTTAACATATGTAAATATCGACATAAAAAATCTTCGGTGTTTTTTTTCTTTGGCATAAGCCCACAAATGGGAATGCCACCCACCGGTGTCTTGCAGTCTCGTTTGGATGTTCTTATGGTCCTAACTCCTAATGCCATGAGGACCGACTCGTCTTTTTATTCCGTTTTATGATCATTTCCCTAGTATTCCACGCGCATGAGAAGCGCGTTGTATTCACGCGCACGATTCCGCAAGGTTCATAGGGAATGAATACTGATTTCTGAGAGAGTGAGGAATGAATACATTTCGCACAAAACGCAACGTTTCGACCTCGGCGACTGAGCGAGAAAAGCCATGGCAGGTTTCGTCTCGCCGTCGCAGTTGGGATCCCCATCCTTCGCCACGGACGCCTCGTCCTTACGGCGCCACGTCAGCCCTAGAATGTCGCACCAGTCGCCGAGACCCACCACCTCAACGACCGTCTTCACGGCCGCCACGAAGCTGCTGTGGGGCCCGTCTCTCCCTCCGGGCCTCCTCATCTCCACCGTCCGTACGGCCTGGACCACCGCGTGGCAATTCATGATGACCCAGCTCGCTCCTTCGGACCCATCCGGCTCATACACCCGACCGGCTTCCAGATTCCGCCTCGACCAGACCCGGTTCGATTCTGCCGCCTCCGCCGAGCTCCACCTCTACGTGGGTCTTCCATGCCCGTGGGCTCACCGAACCCTAGTTGTGCGAGCCCTCAAGGGCCTTGAAGACGCCGTGCCGGTTTCAGTTGCCGCACCGGGCCAAGACGGGTCGTGGGAGTTCAAGGATAACGATTACCCAGGCGAGGATAGGCTTATCCCGTGTCGGGATAAGGCAAACAAAGCTAGGAATTTGAAGCAAGTATACAAATTGAGAAGAGGAGGGTACGATGGGAGGTGTACGGTTCCGATGCTATGGGACGCTGGGAAGAAGGAAGTGGTGTGCAATGAGAGCTACGATATAATCGAGTTCTTCAACTCGGGTCTCAATGGTTTTGCTCGGAACCCGAGTTTGGATCTCTCGCCGAACGAGTTGAAGGGGAAGATCGAGGAATGGAATCGGATTGTTTACCCTAACGTCAACAATGGCGTTTACAGGTAATGAAGCATCACAAGCTACAGAAATTTTTTGATCGAACTGAATCAAACATATGGGTTTGATATATGTTTTTAGTTGATTATCAGCTTCTTAGGAGAAAGTTAGAAGCTCCGTTAAATAGGAAAGGGTAGAAACTTTGAAATTTTCTCACATGGAGATGAAGAAGGTAAAGGTAAAGGTGCTGGCTTTGGTTTCTAGATTTATGAATCTCATAGTGACTCTGTTTCATGTTTGGAAAGGTGTGGGTTTGCTCAGAGCCAAGAGGCATATGACAAAGCAGTGAACGAGCTCTTCGGCACGTTGGAGATGATAGATGATCACTTGGGAAGTCATAGGTACTTGTGTGGTGAAACCCTAACGCTGGCCGACGTGTGTCTATTCACGACATTGATCCGTTTCGACCTCGTCTACAACGTTCTGTTCAAATGCACCAAGAGGAAGCTTGTTGAGTATCCAAATCTCCATGCGTATTTGCGTGACATTTACCAGGTACAAATACTCTTACACTTCGAATCAGCTTTATTGGTCTGGTGTAGTGTATTATGATCCTTGTATGTCTTGTTCGGCTGCAACGTATAACTTCAGGCCTGGTTTCTCGATCTGAATCGTCTCTCGTAATTTTTTCGATGGTTGAATTTGGTTACATGAACAGGTTCCAGGAGTTGCAGGCACCTGTGACTTTCCGGCGATAATGGAGGGCTACTACAAAACGTTGTTTCCGCTCAACGCAGGAGGCATTCAACCGGTCCCGCCTGCATCCAGCGATCACCATTCACTCTTGAGACCTCACGACCGGGAATCACTCGGTTCGGTTCAGGAAAAAAGAGTTGGAGTCAAGTTGTAGCACCAAGCATATGATGTATAGAAAGCGAAATTCTGTGTAAGAGGGAGGAGTGAAGAAGAATAACACCGAAATGAAAATGGTTTATATCATAAAGATCTTGGAGCTGTGTGTATTCTGTACTCATGCTTTGTATAAATCAAAAGGGTTAATTTAACTTGTCTTCTCTTCAGTCACTGTCTAGCGAGCTTGTAAATCCTTTTCGGTTCTGTTTTTCCTCTGATAGCTGAATCAGTATGATTGTTAGCGTGTAATGTATTCTCCGCGTCACCATCCATGAACAAATGCAGTGAACTCATGCTCAAACCTAATCATGTGTTCGTTGCGTGCAAAACACGTAACAACGTACATCAAAATTCTTCCGCTGCAGATAGTAGCCCAAAGTTAACACACCCACTGGCAATACACATAGTTCGGCCCCAAAAGAGGAAACAAAGTCCAACCCCTTTTGTTTCTTGGCAAAAACCATCATAGCTTACTCCATAAACACAGGGTTAGGATGTTTTCCAGTTCACAAAAATTTGGGCTTCAGCTCTTCATTGCTATCTACAAAATAAGACTGGCCCCCTTCTTCAAGCTCATCAGAATACTTTCATGGTGTGTTGACCACATTCTTGGCTTCTGCACACAAGGAAATGAGAGGTATGAGCAGAATCAACCATCAGAATGGGGGG